>NW_010363284.1:398185-458588 GCF_000414095.1 Morus notabilis
ATATATATTATATTGTAATTATATATATTATAGTATAGTATAATATAATATAGTCGTAATTTTTAACTATCCACAGTAATTCAACCTTATAATTTATCAAACGCTATTACACATATTTTAGAACCAACGCAACTATTATAATTATAGTTTATCAAACACTCACCTACTTTTTGTAACAGCCGCTTCTTCCTTCAGCATAACTAAAAGTCATTTTTTTAAAATCTACAGCACTACTAAATTAAACCATAGTCTCTATCCTTACCGAGCCATCGTACGGTTGTTGATCGTTAAAGCATTTTTTACTACAAGGTTTTTATTTTTAGGATGATCTATGTTGCCATCGCCTGATATCTCCGCCAAAAAAATTGCTAATTAGTCCCATTCATCAGCTAGAGATCGTATCTGCAGGTTGATAAACCGTAACAACATTAATTGGAGAGATCAATGAGACAATTACCTCCAAATTGAGACCTGAATTGACAATTAATGACTCGGTCACTACTATTTCCGATTTCATCCAGTGTTTCTGCCTCACTAGAATTATATATATATATGAATCAACATGACTGAGAATTAATACTGTTGTTAGTAATTAAGTTCATCTCAAGTCTATCACTCTCTAGACGGAATTCTCTGCTCTTCAGGAACCACCTCTCGGTGTCCAACCATATCATCCTTATTCATCTACAATTGCTCTTGATATCAAAGTTTTGCTCACGTTTATGGGAAAGACATTAAAAAAAATTACAATTTTTCACAAGATGTCCAAAAGCATAATACTGCAATTCATCACCTCGACTTATAGTGAGTAACGCACTCATGTGAGAGATCAATAACCAACAGTCATTTCAAGCAAAAACAAAAACAAAAAAAAAAAAGCATGAAAAATTAAATAATGAAGCAACCGTAAATTTTTGGGAAGGAATGATTAATTAGTGCATGCACATGTGGTTATCATCACATTTAATAATTCTTTTTAATTTTTACCTCAATATCAAGGACATGACCTAAATTATGATACAATTCACAAATTAGGCTCCAATTTTGAAGCCCCTTTTAACCTCTCATCCTCAATCTCCACCAAACAGCTAGAGAATTAATTATGAGCCATGAGACAAACATATTATAGTATCACATATATAATACTCTCAAGAAAAACATTAAAGGACACCATTGGTGTTAACCACAACCATCTAATAGAAGACAGATTCAACTTATGGGCTTCATACTGCGAGATTCACCTTCTATTAGATGGTAGTGCTTAGCACCACCGGTGCCGTATAGCATTACTCTACTCTCAACCATCATCTAATAGAAGATGAATCCAATTTATGGGCTCCATAATGCCAGATTCACCTTCTATTAAATGGTAGTGCTTAATACCACCGGTACCGTATAACATTGTTCTACTCTTAATAATACAAATCAACGTGGGCATATGCAAAACCTAGTTGTAAAGCTTGTGTGGACCTTACCTCCCTAAATAGAAAAACCTACTCATCATATTTACAAATTATTTCAGCTTTCAAACCAAACATTATACACTCATTTGACCTTAAATATTTTTCTCTCCTATAATACCAATCACTACTCACACTCTCCACGTCTCTTCCTGTACATTATTGGACCTTTCATTCCATGGGGGACCAACGTCACAGTGGTACCCTTTCCCAACCCCTCATACCCATCCTTACCACCGTCGTCGATTCCCCGAACGACGACAGTGAATATAAGTACCATGAAAAAACCAAACACATCGTCAGTTCCATGTCATCAAACAGCGGAATCGCTTTCCGGCTAGTTTTTGTCTTGTTCATTGCCACTCTCTCGATCTGGGCAAGCTATGAATCCTCCAAGGGTTTCGACATATCCATCGTCAACCAATTATCTCGCGACTCACCGGCCGGTAAGCGCTTCGATCTCTTCTACGTCTCCGACGACAAAGCCACTCGTGTGGTTCTCAACGCAAGCAAATTCGTCGAAGACCTTCTCTACGATGAAAGTTCTCCGAAGAAGCCAGTGAGCCACGTCACCCTCCGGCTCTCCAACAATAAATTTTCCGGCGAAGTCGACGTGTCTCCCTCGGGCGAAGACCCACACGGGTTCGTTATTGATATAAGTCCTCAGGTGATGGAGGCGCCCGACGTGGACAACGCGATGACGTCGGCTGTCCTACGTGGCATGGCTCGGGTGTGGCTCTGGGACGGCGAGTCAACCGTTCCGCCGGGGGTTTTATCGGGTGTGGTTGAGTACATAGCAACGGCGGCTGGGTTGGGGCACCGCGGCGGCGCAGAGGTTCCGGCGATCAGATGCGGTCAAGACCATGGTTGGTACAAGGAGGAGGACCCTAGATCAATGGCACGGCTGTTGGGTTACTGTGAAGAGAGAGACAAGGGGTTCATCCGACGATTGAATGGAGCGATGAGGGGTCGATGGCACGATTGGACGGTCGACGATGCGCTGAGGAAACCGGCGGAGCAGTGTTTGTGTGTACCGGTTGATTACGTAATTTCCTGATGAAAAATATTGGAGGTACTCTCAGGGCTTGTTCTTTTGAGTGAAAAACTCAAAAAAATATAACTCGAGTTATAATTTTATTTGAGTTCATGTTCTTTTAAGTTTAAACTTGAGTTTAAACTCGAATTTAAACTCGAGTTTAGGACTAAAACTCAAGTTTAAATTTTCCCTTCAACTCGAGTTCAGAAACTCGAACTCAAATTAATAAACAGTATTTTTTCTATTATTAAAAATGCTATAACTTTTTCATTTTAATTTTGATTGAGATGATTTTTTTTTCTATGCGTTGACAACGAAAAGACGAATAAAATCTGACCCATATACCCTATTAAAATTTTTCATTAGCATTGAGTTTTTATTAAAATATTATCTAAATACAAATTCAAGTTTTGATTCACTCAAACACAAACTCAAAAAGATTTTTATCACAAACTATAACTCAAATGTACACAACTAAATACAAACTCAAGTTACAAGTTCAACTCAAGTTATAACTCAAATTCAATTTAAAAATTATACTCAAATTAAACTCCAAAAGAACAAACTCTTATTACGTAAACATTGAAGTGTGGTCCATCAAAATATTTCATAACAGAGATCTACTTTTTATTCGTATGTGTATGCAATTATTGCTGCCTCTGCCTTTCTCCTGTTCTAATTTACCACAAATTTGATCGGATTCAGTTAAAGGTAAATTCAGGAAAGTTTTAAGCTGGCATACGTTATTTGGTTTGATTCTGATCAAAGAATTGCATCATGGGAAACCATAATCCACATGTGTATGGATGGGATTGATTGGTCATCCACATGGTGGTGAACATGGCCAATTGGGTCATAAGAAGACAAAATAACTTGAATTTGTTTATTTTGTAGTTTTTGCCGTTGTCATTATTGTTATATTTTAATAAATTATGATATGATGAGACAAGGACGTTGTCGGGGGTCCTTTTGACAATTTGGATTTGTAAAATTGTTTTGTTAATAAAATTTTAAGCTGCGCGGTGCATTCGTTTATTCCAAAACTAAAATATTTTTTACCATACTAATTTTTTTTTTCCCCTTTTTGTAGGCATCTTACAACCAGCTCGTTGTATTCTAGATAATCATGCAGTGACATTTTTTTTTTTTATAAATTATGTAGTCAATTGTCATCACAGAAGAAATTAAAAGCCGTTTCTAAAAATAAAAAATAAAAAAAATAAAACAAAGAAATAGAGAAAGAAAAAGAAATTTAAAGGACGCGTTTGGAACTCGTTCTAAAATGATTTTATTTTTTATATGCAAATGAAAATGAAAACGTTTTCAATTTCAGACAGAAACTCTTTTTACAAATGCGTTTGGTAGTTTTATTAAGAGAATATTTTCAGTATAAAAAGCTCATGAATGTCTTTTTCTCTCTCTCTTTGAGAGAAGAGAAAATGAAAACAAAAAAATAAAAAAAAACGATTAAAAGTCATTTTTCATTTATCTCTCATTTTACACTAAACCAAAATTCGTTTTCATTTCCATTTTTTGTCTTTATTACGCCAAACGTCGTTTTAAAAATATTTTCATTTTTTCTTTTTCAAAAATCGTGAAAAATAAAAACGGGATCAATTCTAAACACGACCTTAAGGGTTCTATGTTTTTTGTATGATGTCAATCCTTTCATGGGTCCCACTGTCCAGGCCCAAACCCAATTTTGGTTTCGTGGCTGTCCAAATCACGCTATTTAAGGGCTCGTTTGGTTCGTTAATTCGAATTTTAAATTCAAATTGAGATGTGATTTTAAGTGAGAGTTTTTTACTCTAACAAAAAAGTTAGATGTGACTAAACCTGAGAGCTTTTTACTGTAGTAAAACTCAAATTTTAAACTCAAATCGGTCAGTCGTGAAGTGCCGACCCCGTTCATTTCACTGATTCGAGTTTAGAATTCGAGTTTTGTTATAGTAAAAAGCTCTCAGAAACAGTCACATATAATTTTTTTGCTACAGTAAAAAGCTCTCACATAAAATCACATATTAACTCGAATTAAAAACTCGACTCAGCGAACTAAACGGGCCATATTTTCAAAACCCTTTTTTCTTGTAAAAAAAAAAAAACCACTCTTTATAGAAAGAAAATAAAAGGAAAAATTAAAATAATAACTTAAAAATACAATATGACAGGATCTTATAACCCAGTTGTGGAGAATATTAAAAATCGTACTTTTAAGAGGTACGTTTTTTTTTTCATGCATGGAGAGTCGACCTATAAACACAAGATCATTATATTCGGAAAATTATTATTGTTATTATTATTTTGTATTGTCATTATTATTTTGTATTGTTATTATTATTATTATTATTATTATTATTATTATTATTGCTATTGCCTGACACTTCAATACAAGACTCCATACATTAAAAAAAAAACCCATATACGTGGTAAATACTACTTGAAAAGTCATTATCATTCAGATAAAATCTTATCGGATTACAATATTACAGGAAAATATTACTTGCACGTGTTTTTTGTATATATGAACAGGACATTTAGGAAAAAGAAATGACTTCCTTGAGATTCATGTATGATGCAGATATAAATACTCTTTTTGTTTGCTACTCAACGTGAAAATGTGCTTTGTGCTCTTTTTTATGGAAGATGTTAGATGTCGTTTTGATTAATTGGCATTTAATTATGCGTGTCGTTTTGGTTAGTTGTTCGGCTGAAATGGAAAGGAAGTTCGAGACCAAGCCCAATCCATTTGAATTTTTTCTGCTGATCCCAATCCATTTGAATTTAAAGTAGCCCATTTGAATTCGAAGCTATTTGAAGTCATTGTGCGAACCGCGTTGTAAAATTTATTATTTTTTCTTTCTCAAATCTGTGTTCTTTGCGATTTTTGAGGGCATTTTGGATCTTGAACTTATATATCACATTATCTTCCCATTTCTATGTTTTTGTGCAAATATGTTCTTTCTCAGATCTGTGTTCATCGATCTCTTCTTGAGGTTTTTTTTTTTTTTTTTTTTTTTTTGGGTAAACATCAAATGGAACATTTTTAATTGTTTGATATAATTATTATCTAAGCAAGTTAGACATTTGATTTGAATAAAAGACGATGATATGCTAATTCGGTGTGCAGCTTTGCTTCTTCTTTTAGCCACAATTAAACCCTTTGACTTGTCACTCAGAATTATCACTTATTAAAGATGTTAGGGATCATTTGTGCCAATTATTCTAAGCTTTTTTGCAACTTTATTAGGGAGCCATTCTCTCAAATTCTTGGCATCAATTTTTGGTGTTTGTTTGAATCAAGCAAAACTTGTACTTATTCCAATTCTGTCCGTGGGCTATGACGTTAATGAGTAATTGATACTTATTTTTCTTCTTTCTTAGAATTTGCTCTTTATATACCATATTCATTATGTGGTAATAAAATATTTTCCGATTGTGTACATTTAGAGCAGATTTAGTCTTTTCTTACCTCCATAATATACTGCCACGCTTGGATATCAATCGTTTCCTGCTCTCTTTTATAACACTGCATCATTTCTATATATATTCTGATTTGGTTAGCTGATATTTGATATTTACACAACGTTCCAGGTATTATTAAAGTTTTATACCATCCTTTGTCAAAAGTTTAATTTTTTATTTTCAAAAATTTTATTTTCTTCTGGTTATGATGTTGTTATATTTCTTTTGTTGTTAACATGTGCCGGGTAATTGTTATTATAGATTTGGATATCATTGATGTTGCCCTTATTATTTTGGACTTATGCCAATATATTTTAATTCGTTCTTCGTTTTACTTTTATTGTTACTTTGCATGTCATGATTTTTCTTATTTTCTTCCGGTTTTTTTTCATACATTCTGTTTAAAAATTTTTCTAAGCTTCATTCTTATTCATTCTGATTTTAATCAACTGTTATTTTACAGTACTTTGTTTACTTTTTTACTTTATTTTTTCTTAAATATATTCTTTTTTTTTGTGTTAATGTATATTGATGTTCTAAACTATACTAATTTTTTTTACTTATGGCATAAACTCCTTAATAATATAGCTGACAGCCATGTATATTGCTAGATTATTTTTCAATTACCCATGGTATATGTTCTTGACAATAAATGATTATAACTTGAACCAAATATTTATATACAATCTTATTTTTTTTAAAAAGTTTCTTGATTTTTTTATTTTTTGTACTCAATTTATAGTGTAATATGAAGCATATCTTTTTTCTGTAGATAGATTTAATGTATGTATGTGATATGTTAGTGCAACTAAGTATATTCAAAAACTTATTTGACTTTTTTCCTTTCTTATAGTTTACTTTTTATATACTATATTCATTATGTGGCAATAAAATATTTCCCGACTGTGCTTATTTTGAGCAGATTTGGTCTTTTCTTACCTCCATAATATGCTGCTACACTTGAATATCAATCGTTTCCTACTCTCTCTTCATAGCACTATATCATTTCTATATACATTCTGATTTGGTTAGTTGGCATTTGATATTTACACAGCACTTCAGGTATTATTAAAGTTTTATATCATTACTATTTCAATATTTAGTCGTGATATTAAGTATGAGTATGCTGAACTTTATATTATCTGTTGCTAACACTAAATATATCTGTATGCATTGCCTATAATGAAATATGTTATTTTTGCTTTGTAATATATATTCACAAATGCTTTAAATGTGTTGTTAGTAAATGTTATTACTACAAATTGGTTATAATATTCTCCATATGTTCTTAATAACTACTACTAAAATATGTTTTATTTTTCCCTGTTTTTTTCCTTCTAATAAATGTTTTTTGCCTCTCTTGTTGTTATTACATTATTGTGGGACATTACATATGTTTTAAATGGTTTTTTGGTGTACATTTATGTATTTATGTTTGTTTAATAAATTGAGTTTATTATATATATTATATTATATTATTATTATACATATACTATGAACAATTATATTATTTACTAAAGCATTTCAATTTTAAAACTTTTTCCCGTACAAATTTTTTCCAACATCTATATATATATATATATAATACTTCTCTTATTTTTGAAATATATTTCATCATCTTATTTGAAGAAGATTTATTTATTTTACTATCTCTTTTCTGTAACAATGATGATCATAAGTACTTTAAATATTTTCAAATATAAATAGGTTGTGCAATAACTATTGTTACAACTTTTTATTTTTTCCTAATACTTTTTGTCTATATTATTTTATCCTAAATTTTTTATTTCTCTATTTTTAGAATATGTTAAATGTTTAAATATGTGCAGTTTTTTCATGTCTGCAACCTGAGAGGATTTGTGACTTACTAAACATAGAGTTGATTGGTATTATTTAATATGGTTTTCTAAGATTATTCCAAGGCATGTTTTCATTTTTTGGTTGGCCAGTCTCAATAAATAAACTCCTAAAAAAAACCCTAGCCGGAAATACGTATTTTGAGTTCTAGCAAGTGTTCCCCTAGCCTAGAGCCATTTTTTGACTTTCATATGTGTGTTTTGTTCTTTTTCTAAAATTCTATTTCAACTGTAATACTTCAAAAGCATTTTCTTTCTTTATCCTTTAAAAAAAAGAAATGAAATTCAAAAATTGAAAAACAATTAGCTAACTTAGTAATTTTTGATGGGAAGATTTATACAACATATTTTTATTAAATATTTCTGTTTATTTTTGCCAAAGTCAGATACTTTTCTCTATTTTTTTATTCCTTTTAGGCTACTGTTTTTTATTTTTTCCTTTCTTTCAATTGGTGGTTATTGGACAACTTTAGATACACTGACATTTTAACTTTCATCTTTTCCTTCAATCAGTTTGTTTTTCTTGACTATTTTCATTATTTATTATCTATATAATACTTTTACTTGATATATGAATTTGTGGAGTTACTGTAAGTGTTTTTCTTTAACTATAAAGTTTTTACAACGGCAGCTACAAAATATTTATAAATATAAAAATTAATTTTATTCATCACATGATGAAAATTTTCTATATCTGAGCTACAATTACTATTTAAAAATTTTACTCCTATAACATTTCATTTACATTTTCTATTAATATTTTTTTCCCTTTTTATGTACTTTTAATTTCGTTTTACAGAGCTTATAAATTATTATTTTTCCCCCATGTTTCACTCAAGATTGCCAATATGGTCGATCATCTGTAAAGAAGAGAAATCTTATAACAAGTAAAGAAGTCAAATTATTCATATATTTTTACATCTATTTAATATATACATGTATTTATTCTTATTAAATTTGTTTTAAATTACTATATTTGACATTGTACATATAACATTTTTGCTTTTATAAATGTATATACAGTGTATATATTTTTATATTATTTTATGTCATAATCATTCTATTATATTCGTTTATTGAATAAGGAATTGTCATAAATATTTATTTATCATATTATGTACATTTAATTTATCCTATTTGTTATATAAAATTGTTTATTATGTTTTTTCTAACATAGGAAACAATTTTTTTCCACTCCATAATTTATTCTAACATAAGAATAAATTTTACAAAATAACTTATTAAAATATATGGTATTTCAATACATAGATGGAGCAAAAAAAATAAAAATAAAAAAACCCACAAAATCAAACGATCGACTGCGTCGTATCATCTCACATATGGACGAGGATTCAACAGCTGTAAATAAATATCACTCAAGTAAAACAAATTCAGGTACAAGAGATTCATTCACAGTGATCCCTCGATCCAGAGTTAATGTGATGCAACATATGTCTGAAACTGAAAACAGACCTATGCAACATATGTCTGAAACTAAAAGTAGACCTCCTAAAATAGCTCTTCCATCAGCGTTCAAAAATAACACACAAAAATGTAAATATTTCATTTGTACTAATTATAAAACTTTTATAAAAGAAATAATAATTCCTTATATATTACTCTCATAAGCTAATCTCAATTTTTTGTTAATAGGTGACACTAATATGTACATTGATCTTGGAAACTGTTCTTATGTCTGTCAATATTGTGGTGCTCTTTTTTGTCTTAATGAACGAATTAAAAAAGGTAATCCTCCTAAATTCAATCTTTGTTGTAGAGAAGGAAAAATTAGAATACCTTCTATTAAACATATTCCTCCTACACTATATAATCTACTTGATTATTATGGAGGAGCAATAAGTACACATTTTTAAAAAAATATTAGAATTTATAATGCTATGTTTGCATTTACATCATTTGGGAGTAATATACAAAACTTTCCAAAAAACTCTATTGGTCCTTATATTTTTAAAATAAGTGGATAAATACATCACCTGATAGGATCTCTTCTTCCAGTTGATAATAATCCTCCTAGATTTGCACAACTTTATATATATGATACAGAAAATAAGATTGAAAACCGAATGGCTTCATTCTGATTTGAAAATGAATAAAAAAATGTAATAAAATTGATAATAGAACATTTAATTACAATGCTAGATAATACAAATAAATTAGTAAAGATTTTTTGAATGATAAGAGATAGATACAAAGAAGATAAATTACCATCTATGAAATTAAGACTTATAAATCAAAGAAATACAGATAATAATCAATATGAATTACTAACTTCAAATGATATATGTTGTTTAATAGTTGGAGATATTAGTGAATACGAACAAGGAAGAGATATTATAATTGAAGATAGAACAAATACTTTACAAAGAATTACAAAATTACATCCATCTTATATGTCTCTTCAATATCTATTATTATTTCCTTATGGAGAATATGGTTATAGAACAGATTTAAAATATAATGTAAATAATTCAAATAACATAGGCAAGAGAAAAAATATTTTTATGAGAGAATTTTATTGTTATCAATTACTAGAACATCAAAATCAAAGTGATATCCTATTGAGAAGTGGAAGATTATTACAGCAATATGTAGTTGATGCTTATGCCTGTGTAGAAGAAGATAGACTTGATTACATTAGAAAAAATCAAAAAAATTTGAGATATGAATTTTATCAAGGAATTCAAGATGCTATTACAAAAGGAGATACAAATGCACATGCAATAGGCAAGAGAATTATTCTTCCTTCTAGTCATACCGGAAGTCCTAGATATATGATTCAAAACTATCATGATGCAATGACAATTTGTACATACTATGAAAATCCTGATTTATTTATAACATTTACATGTAATATAAAATGGCCTGAAATTACTAGAGCTTTAACAAAAATACATGGTTCTAAACCTACAGATAGACCTGTTATTATTACAAGAATTTTTAAAATTAAATTAGAACATTTTTTATCCACTGTAAAAAATGAAAATATCTTTGAAACAATTGTAGCAGGTTAGTTCATTTTTTCTAGATTTATGTTCTTTTATCTATAAATATTAAATGATATTATTTAGTGCTTATATTAAATATATTTAAAATAAATTTTTTGTCTAAATTTTGTAGATCTATACGTAGTCGAATTTCAGAAACGACGTTTGCCACACTGTCATTTCCTATTTGGTTACATACTCATGAAAAATTACATGAGCCATCAAAAATTGATAAATTTATTTCTGCCGAAATTCCTGACCCTGAAAAAAAATTAAAATACAATGTTGTAGCTAAATTTGTGATGCATGAACAATGTGAAGTTTCTAAACCAACTGCTCCATACATGAAAAATTTAGAATGTTCCAAAAAATTCCCGAAACAAATAAAAAATTAAATATATATCGAAGAAAATAGATTTGTTAATTATAGAAGAAGAAATACAAATTTCTATGTTGACAAAGATGGCATTAAATTAGATAATAGATATGTTGTTCCATAAAATATAGATTTATTTCTTAAATATAATGCTCATATTAATTTAGAAATTTATTCTCTGTCAATGCTTATAAAATATTTATTTAAATACTTAACAAAATGACTTGATAGAATAAGCGCGGTTAGAGAAGACAATATTTGTACAGGAAAATTGTGCAGAAATTATGAATGAAGAAATAGATGAAATAAAAAATTATATTAATTGTAGATATATAACACCTTATGAAGCAATATGGCGCTTATATGAATATCCAATGCATCACAGGAACCCAGCCATTCAGCGTCTATCAATACATTTATCAAAAATACAAAACATAACATTCAAGTCAAATCAACATCTTATTGATATAATAAAACAACCAAATATTCATAAAACAACTCTGACAGAATGGATAGAAATAAACAAAAATGATATCAATGCTAGAAAGCTAACTTATAATGAATTTTTGACTAAATATGTTTGGAATAATAAGTATAAATATTGGTCTCCTAGACAAATATGACATACAATTGGGCGATCATTTTATATTCATCCAAGCTCTGGAGAATTGTATTATTTAAAATTATTACTAAATCATTGAAAAGGAATAACGAGCTATGAAACTCTTCGAACTATTGATAATATAACACATGGAACATATCAGGCTGCATGTTATGCACTAGGTTTATTAGGAGATGATAGAGAATGAGAGCAGTCTATATTAGAAGCATCTTTCTGGTCTACATCGTCTCAATTACGACATTTATTTGTTATTATATTGTAATTTTTAACAATCCATATTTTGAAATACATGAAATGAACTATATAATTTTATATTATATGAACTGGAAAAATTATTAAATCTAAATTCATCAACCTTAGCTCATTTTAATCTACCGCTTCCTACTGGTTCACTAATAAATAATCTAAACAATAAACTTTTAAGAGAGGAACTTAATTATGACATCAATAAATTAAAAATAGAAAATTCCTTATTAGTACATAATTTAAACAATGAACAACATATTATTTACCAAAAAAATTTAGACTCTGTAATTGATAAACAAAACAATTTATTTTTCATTTATGGTCATGGAAGAATTGGAAAAACATATTTGTGGAATACAATTATAACAAAGATTAGATCAAATAATGAAATAATTCTTGTTGTTGCATCTTCAGGAATAACATTATTATTATTACCTAAAGGAATAACCGCACACTCTAGATTTCGAATACCACTATCAATAGATAAATTTTTAACATTTCATACAAAAAAGGGAACTCAATTAGCACATTTAATTGAAAAAACATCATTAATTTTATGGGATGAAGCACCTAGACTAATAAATATTATTTTGAAGCACTAGATAAAACACTTCAGGATTTATGAAACAATTTTGAGCAACCATTTGGTGGAATGACAGTTATTCTAAGAGGTAATTTTTGACAAATCTTACTTGTTTTACCTACATAAACAAAAGAACACATAATATATGCATGTATAAATAATTCTTATTTATGGCCACATTTTCAAGTTTTAACATTAACAGAAGTATGAGATTAAAACATTTTGATATAACATCAGAGGAAAAAAAAGAAATTGAAGATTTCTCAAATTGGATATTAGATATTGGAAATGGTACTGCTGAAGGAATAAAAGATTTAGAAAATGAAGATATTACATGGATAAAAATATCAAAAAAATACTTTGTAGATGCTAACTTAAATCCAATTGACAAAATGACAACATTAATATACAATGATTTCAACAACAATTTTAATAATATTGACTACTTGAAACAACGCGTAATTATAACACCAAAAAATAAAATTACTGATGATATAAATAATTATATATTATCTTTAGTACCTAATGAAGTAAAATCTTATTATAGTTATGATACAATAGTGTCTTCATCAGAAAACATAGAAGAACTAAATCTCTTATCTCCTCAAGAATTTTTACATAATTTAAATTTTAACGGTATACCACCACATGAATTAAATCTTAAACTCGAAACTCCAATAATGCTTTTAAGAAACTTAAATCAATCTGCTGGACTATGCAATGGAACAAGACTTCTCATAACACAATTAACAAATAAAATAATAGAAGGACAGATCATTAATTCAAATAATATTATTAAAAAAGTTTAGATTCTAAGAATAGAAATCACTGTACACGAATCTAAATGGCCATTCACATTAAATAGACGACAATTTCCTATTAAGATATGTTATGCAATGACAATAAATAAAGTCAGGGACAATCTTTGAATAAAGTCGGACTATTTTTATAAAATCAAGTATTTAGTCATGGTCAGTTATATGTTGCCCTATCCAGAGTAACTAATCCAAAAGGATTATATATATTACTTAATGATTCAAACAACAATTATCCCAATCATATAAAAAACATTATCTACAAAGAAAGTTTACATAATATCACATAAATAAATAAATTAAAAATATATACTATACTATATTCTTTGTAATATTAAAATTTTTTAGTACAAAATTTTTAACCATAAATTCAATAAAAGAATTTATTATTATAACAAAATCTTATTTGCTTCTTTCAGGATTTAGACACAATGACAACACCAATTCGTGCACTAAAGCCAAATGAAGTATATGAAACAATAAAAGCACAAATATGCAGAATATGGACAAACAATGATTTTGTCACAGGACATCTGATAAGCCTTGATTGTATCCTGGTTGATGAAGAGGTACTAAAATTTTAAAATAATATATTACATATTGTTTTATATAACATTTATTAGCATTAAATAACTATTTCTCTTTATTATTTATTTACATCATGAAGCAATACAAGGATCAATTTGAGCACGTGATTCAGACTTTACTTCTCAACACATTGAACAAGGCAATATATACAACATTAGTAATTTTTATGTTACCAAAAATAAACCAACGTACAAAGTCGATCCACACAGTGCTATGATTCAATTTGCACGAGCGACATCCTTTATTCCTGTTGTGGATGATGCACCATATATCCCATTCCACAAATTCTACTTCATAGAATTTGATCAGCTACAACAAAGAATTAATAATACCAAAATATTATCAGGTAATACATATTATTTAACTAATTTTAGTATTATTATAATTACTTCTTGAATATTTATTTACAGAATTTTTCTGTTTATATATAATACTAGATGTTATTGGAGTATTAACAAGTGTCTAAGCAATTGAGCATACAAATGTCAACAGCAGACCAACAACACGACGATCTATAATGATACAAAATATTAGGTAAGTTAAATTTATGTATTTTTTTATCACATTTATTATTCATTACAACTACTATTTAACATAAATACAATATTTTTTCACTGTTTCAAATATATTTTATTAATCATTTCTGTGGATGACATTTTTTCAACAAAAATGCACAGCTACAAGTAAGGTTATGGGGACATAAAGCAGACCAATTTGATGAAAATGTTCTTAAAACACTTCAAGCACCAGTTGTAGCAGTTTTCTCACCAATGTTGGTGAAATAATATCTAGGTATTTTTAACACGTTTTATTATAACAATTTTATATACACACATAAAAACTATATCATAAATTTATTGATTACCCTGTTATTCTTCTAGGCAACTCATATGTTTCGAGCACATCAACAACAATTTTCTATATCGACCCAGATATTCCAGAAACAACAACATTAAAGACAAGGTAAATATATATATATATATATTATATTTTTCAATAAATCTGTCGTATAACATATTTACAAATTTTAATTCCATTTTCCTTAACTTATTTTTATTTTTATATATACAGATTTTTCCATCAAAGTTAACAAATTGAATTCCTACCAGCGCTAAAAATACCGATCTAAACGATTGAAGAACAAATATCAGCAAACAGAAAAACAATAAATGAACTTAAAACCGTGGATGCAGAAAACAATTTGGTTAGTATTATTAACTTTCTTATTCTTTCTTTATCACACTTAGTTAAAAATTAAAAAACACGATATTTTAATATTTATTCAGGGTGCAAAATTCACTGTAAGAGCAACCATAGTAAATTTTTTAACATCTCAATGATGGTTCTATAATTCTTGCCCCAACTGTTACCGACAATTAAAATATGCAAGGATAGGTTGGTGGTGCGATAGTCATGGCCACATAAAGTCAACACCATCTCCATGGTAATTACATTTATTAACAGAGCATTTTTAATTATTATATACCTTTATTAATTCTAATAAATATTTTATAATATTAAAAAGCTATATATATGTATTTTACAGGTACAGATTAATAATCTAAATTGAAGATAACACTGGAGACATGAAAGTTATCGCTTTTGGCAGAACCGCTCAGGCATTAATAAAAAAAACCATGTTCTACATTAACAATTGACGAAGGCTTTACCGATCCATTTATGGTACCACCAACTATTGATCAGATTCGAGGACAATCAAAAATCTTCCAAATCTTCTTTCAACAGCGAGGCACCCAAATAAGCACAATGATTTCAAAAATATTTGAGGACATCCATGTTCCATCATCGTCAACAAAATAGTTAACTACAGCAACAGAAGATCCACAAAGGTAAATAATGTTTACTATCTTATATCAACTATACATAAAAAAATGTTTATATTATCTTGAATACAATTTTAAACAATTTATCCTGGTTCAGCCCACAACTAATACCAATAGGATAGCTATCAACACCAATCACATTTGATCCACACACTCCAACGTCCAAGAAATCAGGCACAAGGTATGACATATTCTGTACAACAAATATTGTCAACTAATTTAAATATATATCTAAAAATCCTTCCACCTTTACAACCCTAAATCAAGAACAACAAGACAGTCTGGAAAACATCCAAAAATAAGGTAATATAAATATTTTAAAAATATTTCTTTCATACTATAAAATTTATATAATTTAAATTTTCTTAACACTCATATTTACAAACATTTTTTTTTTACCTTTATATTTGCAGTTAAAAAAAAGAGAATGCTCAGGAAATATGTTGTATTTTACTTTGTACAATGTATATATATATATATATATAAATATAATTTAAATAACAATACTATATATATCTATGTAAATATGTTTGTAAAAATTTTATATCTATCAAATAATACAACACTGTATAATGTATATGTGCATATAAATACATTTGAAATAACAATAATGTATATATTTATGTAAATATATTATAATACAACATTATATTTCACAGCAAAGCGCAGAATACATGCTCTTTTTTTCTATTAAGATTAAAAATTGATTTAATTCTTTTACTTTAAATTTTTAAGGTTAATTTTTGAAGAGATTTCAGTGTCTCTAATCAAAATATAAATTTGTGAGTTCAATTTCTATTGGTTTTGAAATTAATAAGGTCTCGTTCATTTCACTGATTTGAGCTTTCAGTTATAGGTTTTTTTACAGTTAAAAATTCTCAGAAAATGTCACATCTAACATTTATTGTTACAGTTAAAATTTTTTTAAAAAATGTCATATCTCAACTCAAATTGAAAATTCAAATTCGCAAAGCGAATGAAGCTTAATTAAAATTGAGTTGTCTTTAGCAAAAAAAAAAAAAAAAAAATCAGATTTGAATTGGAGTGGAATAAAATGACCATTGCGCTTTTTTTTTTGCAATGCAAGTGCTACTCACGTGTGACAAAACTTCCACAATTTGACGGACGTTACTAATTGGACCAGCAATACAACACATTTTAAACGTTAAAGACTCGATTGTAAAAATATAATTTAGGGACCGATCTGCCAATCGCGAAAAGTTGAGAGTGGTTCATGCAAAAAAGCTGGCTAGGCCATATCTATTAAGGAAGAATAATGAAAAAGTCAAAACATTTTCTTGCTTTATTTTAGCAAGAGATTACATTTTTTTAAAGGAAAATTGCATTTTTAAAAAAAATTGATAAACAGTCGTCTCGGTACAATGTCAATGACCCATTAGAGAGGTGGACACATGCCTGAGGCCCGAGAACGGGAGAACACCTCAGCACACTGACAACAAGCATACATAAAGCTTGAATTGAATCAACTCCTCCCATTGAAATAGGCTTTTGAACGCTTAAGCGACAAATCGCCAACCCCAGAAAGAGGGAACATCTAGACGGCATAGAAAAAATTCTAGCCGGACCAAGATAATTCTATCATGAGACATACAAATGGCCTTAAGATGATCACCAAAAACTAATAACAAATAGCAAAAGAAATTACGGTCAAGTGGGGAGATGACCGCCCTAATTACAAACACTAAAATTACATAAAAAACAAAAAAAAAAACTCTGACCACCGCTGTTAAAATCTTCGGTGAAAGGAAACTGACCAATGGGCTGTTAAGGGAGATAGTCGGCCATGAGATCTCAGCCACCAAACAACAAACTCACCTGAAAATGAAGCCTATCAATTCATCTTTTAAGCTCTAAACCGGTTTAGATCCACCCAAGCAGAGTTACCATACTATACATCGCCACCACCAATGAGAATCTCATGACGAGACGTGCTGGAGGACCAAGTTTTATGGCCAGGAGCCCGGTGACGCGCTGGGAGGCAGCCCCAGAACCCCGGCCGTAACTCACTCTTTTTTCTCTGGTCGTGTAAAGGAGAAAGAGAGAGTTGAAAACCCTAGAGTTATTTTCTGCAATAGATTACATTTTAGATCATGTGTAGAGGTGTAAGTTTGGGCCACCTGGCCAGGGCCCGACGACCCGAAGAGAAATTTCAAGCCGGCCCATCCCGAACTTAAAAGAGAGAGGGTCGGCCCATCCCGGCCCAAGTTGAAATTTTTTAAGGTATTTTAAAAAATATTTAAAAATATGATGTTCAGGTCAGCTTGACCCGACCCTAAGCCCAAAAAATTTAGGATTGAACGGGGCTGGACCTGTAACGCCCTCAAGAATTAAACATGTTTAATTATGCTAATTGTGGTTTATTTGTGTGCCTAATTTAATTTTTTTAATTAATAAAGAACCTTTAAATCTAGTTTTAGTATTTATAATTTCACCCCGGAAGTATGTGGGAATACATAATTCCACCCATTTTCTTTTAATTACCTTTCAGTATTACTTCTTTCCTTATTTTCTTTTCTTTTCTTTCTTTTCCTATTTCTCTCTCTCCTCTCCTGTCACTCTCTCGCTCACTCACACTCTCTCTTTCTCATTTCCTTCACTCTCTCAGCCTCTATCTCATTTTCAGCTCTCTCTTTCTCTGACCGTTTCTTTCTCCCCTCTTGTTCCTCTCAAGTTTTCTCTCTCTCTCTCAAGGACGTTTTTGAACCGGATTTGAACCAAAAATGAGGATCTCCAAGAAGTTTTCAACCCCAAAGCAAGGATCAAGGTAAATATTTGAAAACCCACTCTTAATCTTTGACTTTCTCTTGGTGATCTGGTTATTGGTTTGGATTTTGATGAGTTTTGATTTAGTTTTAGTCTTGAATGGATTTTTGAATGGGTTTTGATGAAATCTTGATGAAATTTATGGATTTTTGATTCTTTTGAACCCCATTCGTTAATTGTAACCTAGTTTTGTTACTTTCTCTTGAGAATATGTTGAAATCGAACCTGAAATTATAGGATTTGGCTTCATTTTCCACGGATCGGCCATTTTTGGCCCTGGCATTTCTCCCCACCGGTCGACCGGTCATCACTCTACCGGCTGACCGGTGGAGTTACACTCCTCTATCACCGGTCGACTGGTTCACACTAAATCTGACCCTGAACAGTTTAAAAACCTTATTTTGACCCCGAAACTCGATGTAGAACCAACCGAACTTCATTTGGGAATTGAAAGTGAGTGGATTAGCCACATTAATTCTTGTTCCATTCGATTTTCTAGAATGAATCCCAATTCCCAAAGAATCATGATTTGAATTAAGAATTGTTTATGAACTTTAATTTTAAGTTAAGGAATACTAGTATGATACAATTGTATATAATTAAACAAGAATGTTTAGAGGAAAGGATTAAACTCTAAACCGTTGATTTTGATGATGAAGCTAGTGGCACGATTGCACTTGGAGCTTCAAAGATAAGTAGAGCTAGAGCTATGTGAAGATAGCCACATGTTTGATATTTGAGAGGTAGGATATTATTGTCCATATCCTTGATAGCCATGATTTCAATGATTTTAGCCTATGACAGTGTTTTAATACAAAACATGTTGAAATAAAAATGATTTTAGAAGAAATAGCATGAATAATGCTTTGAGTTTCCAATAATTTAGAAATGAGATTTTAAAGAGTTTTCTTTCTTAAACTGAGATATTTTAAGAAATGATAAAACACATGATGACCACAGAGATCGGGATATGGGAATCGTATCCTTGTGGACAGGTCCTGAAACCCGTACGGGCTACTTTTTACTCAGTGGTGATATTTTGGCTTTGCATATTTTCATTATTTAGATATTCTGTTACTATTATGTGAGTATTTCCTTTCTTTAAAGGATGATCGGTTCCAGATGATATGTTCGGGCCGTGAGCACTTTCATTTATAAAGTTTTATAAAGTTATATCCTACTAGGTCTTCCGCTCACTTTTCTTGTTTCAAATGTATTTAACCCCACCAAGCGACGTAAAAAGTAGTGTTGAATAGGTAGCCATTATCGGTGAGGTGAATCCGATTCTGAGAAGTGAAAATTTGCACATTCCTTTCTTTTTCCTTCATTCTTTTCTTAAAGCATGTAATAAATTATAGATTGTAAACTCAAATACTGCTAAATTGTGGTTGATGTCAACATTTACTTTCTTGTTTATGTTCGTGTATGCTATACCTATGGGGATTCCTGATATGATACCAGAGGCGAGGTTTTGAACTTGTTTGTTGGAATTTCCACCATTTTCCTTGAAACTTAATTTCTTATAAATAGTGGGGTTTGTTTGAAAATACCTGAATATTTTAGATTTGAAATTTAATTTTGAACTGTTAATTGTTAATCACTTTCTTAAACAGGTTTAAATTTCTAAACAAGCCTCCACGTCATTAACCCTTATTTTTGGGCATGACAGAACCAAAACCAACAGTAACGGGTTTTGAGCCGACCTGTTTAGCTTTGTCCAAACTTACAGCTTTAATTGTGTGTAAGTCTATCAACTTTTGTCATCTTTAGACAAACATACGATCTTTTGTCATCTTTAGATGACAAAAGTTTTTTTTTTTTTTTTTTTTTTTTTTTTTTTTTTTGTCTTTGTTGGTTATTGTTGCTCATAGGGTTTTTTTTTTTTTTTTTTAGATATTGGGATTTCAGTTCGGCATAGGTTTTGACATGTTAATAAGTTTAGAGAAATTAGAACAATAAAATCTTTTGTCGCGATATTTTATTGTGTCCTTGTTTGTCTTAACTATATTAATAGCCATATATATTTTATTGTTCTATATATACACACACAAGATTTGCATGCATTATTACCTCACCCAGCATGGGCCCATGACAAGAACTAGGAGAGCTCCACAAGAAATAGGAGATCCACAAGAAAACTCGCTTGTCCTCTCTCTTGTTTTTTTTTTTCCCCATAAAAAAGTCAACAAGATTACAACAAAAAATACTAAATTTTTAACTCTAAATTCGAGGGAAAAAAATCCTAGATTTTCAAAGTGAGCAGATTTTAGGGCATTCTTAGCTCTTAAAACAACTCAAGTAGCCGGATTCCGGCAAAAAAAAACAAAAAACAAAAAAGAAACTCAAGTAGCCGGAATTTTAATGTTTTATGTCCAATAATTCAACAGGACTAAATGAGGTACATTTTTTGAGCTCAAGGCTTGTATTTGGAATATCTGTAAGGTACAGATACTAATTCTAAATAAGAAGAAATTCGAGGACGACATGATTTTAATATTTTTATTTTGTGGTCCTTAGATTTACGTTTTAAAATATGGGGTTTCATTTTACGCCTTTGAAAGAACTCTCACACGCTCAACGTTTTTATTTATTTATTAGGTCTATGTGTGCCTTACAAGTATCAAACAAAGGAGAAATTAATAAAAAGAAAAAAACAGAAAACGTTTCTTGGCAAATATATGGAGGAAAAAATAAAGTAGATACACGCTTTGCTAATAGCCATCTTTATTAAAATCGTCGTTGTTGTTGTTGTTTTGGTAGAATAAAGAATTTACTTTTAAGGCCCGTTCTTTTCACTGATTTGAGTTTAGAATTTGAGTTTTACTACAGTAAAAAGCTCTTAGAAACAGTCACATCTAACTTTTTTACTACAGTAAAAAATTCTTATACAACATCACATCTCGACTCGAATTAAAAACTTAAATTAGCGAACCAAACGGACCCAATTGTTGAATGTTTATCCATGTATCCTCCAAGAGGTCCCTCTCCCCATGTGCTCGAATATTGGATACACTTGAATAAATTGGATGTTGAAAGAGGGCCATGATTTTTACTTTCACTACAATTCAATATCGAAGTGCGTATTTAGTATTAGTACTGTTCATTTAACAGTGAAATCGAATTATTGGATTAATTTAACTTACCTTCCGAATTTCGAGGAAAAAAAATTCAACGTATTTTTCTTGAACATTTGGGTATGATTTTAATTGTTATTCTAATATGTATTCAATAATAGATATTGTTATTTTAATTGTAAGATATTGAGTATTTATATCGTTATTTTATTTACAAGATATTAATTTGACAAACGACAGTTATAATAAATTGTATAGTTGATCAAAATAATTATTTTAATTAATAAAATTAGATTTTTTTATCATGCCACACATTAAATTTGTATATTTAGTAAGTAATCACCGTGAAAACGTACCATTAAAAACAGTAGTATATAAAAAAAATCTTATCATTATTATTACGCAGATTTTACTTGGATTCTATCAATTTTACAAATACTATATGATTCTCACATAACTTTTACGTAATTTGACATTTAGAAATGTGTACTACTTAGACTATATTTTCAATGCAAATGCAATTAATGTTACCTGGCTCTGAAAGATGTGGAAAATGAGTACCGATAAGTCATTTTATTTTATGCTCTAATATATAATGCTATTTGAAATGTTATATAATTATTAGGTTCTTAAAAACTTGCAAAAGTAATTTAAAAAAAAAAATGATAATATTGTAATGATTAATAATATGTTTACTTACGCGTAATCAAAAGAGGCATTGAATCGGAGTGGGCAGGATTCCGAGTTAGGAATCAGAATCAGAATAGGTTGTTTACTTAGTGACAGAATTCAGAATCGGAGTCACTCCAAATCTCATTAATGTGTTTACTTACAACCAAAATCAGAATGAACTAGTGTAAAATTATTATACCTTTTAAGTCAATTTTATACTTTTAATTTAAAAAATAAATTGTGTAATTATTATATTAAAATTAATATATTTAGTATAATTATAGGGTAATATAACAATAAATATAAGTTGTACAATTATTTAAAATATAAAAATAAATTGTCAAAATTTAAATAAAATAAACAAAAATTAAAAATATTGTTAAAAAATTAAAATATATTATTAATTTATTAAACAAAATAAAGTACATATTTTATTATACGGAAATTAACAATAACTAGGCTAATGTTATAATAGTAGGCAAATAAAATAGTAAATATAGGTTGTAATTATTATTTTTTGAATTCTATATTTATAAGTAAAATAGAGGTATCATAGTAATTTAATGTTAATATCAATAATGAGAGTTCAAATCTCAAGAGGGGCATGAGAGTGCCAATCTCATTCTTTAATTTCTAAATTTGAGTGGGGCTCACCAATCCTACTCCCATTACAGGATAAAAAAGAGCAAGTAAAACATGTGATTGATTCTCATTCTTCACTCTCATTCCTCAATCCTGATAAGTAAACGTGTCATAAACGAAAAGGTCAATACATTAATGAATTTAAATGCAAAATTTTAGCATAGGCTATACTTGGTGCCAGATTATGGACACAATATGACATATTAAATTTACTAAATGATTAGAGTGATTTTCATACTCAAATATTTAAATTTGACATTGGCACACTAATAGCTCAAAGCCCTTTTGAACTCATCATTTGTTTCATGTCTAGACAATTTGAAATTTTTGTTCGCACTCTCCCAGCATAGATCATTATCAATATATATGATCTAACTTTTAAAGTTGAGCATCATCTGTCGGAAATTTGGCGCACGAAGAATTGAAATACATATATGAGATACGACACGCTTTTTTTAAAGGCTTATTTACCCCTTCTTGGTTTGATAGGCTTTTGGTGAATTTGCACTAAGCAAATTAAAACTCATAAAAGGAAAATAAGAACATTTAAATTTAATTAATTTGACAAGTAACCGCTCACATGCACATCAGGAAGTGTTCCTTAATTAGTATTTTTATAGCGCACAACAATGTGTGACCCTTTATAAAGTGCTCAAAAGCCTTGTGCCTTTCTGGGTGGGACAATGAAAAGTATACTCTTTTACTTTGTACTTGAACAACTCCAACATCATCTACAAGTATCACCAAACTAATTAAATTAAAAGTCTACTAACTACAAATTATTTATATTTAGCAATCCATGATTAGTTTCTATCTGAGGATTCTAGGTAGAACGAGGGATACCAAGCACAAAATGCTTGAAACCTTGAACTAGAGATGAAGGTTTAAGCCGGACCAAACAGGTAGGTTTGAGGTCTGACACTGTTGGCCTTGTCCCAGTCCTGACCCGGTTCACTTAATGTTTTGGCCAGCTTGGCCCAAACCCCTGAGTCGGGTCAGGTCAAAGTTTCGAGTCTGAAACCTTATTCGGATCGGGTCGACACGAATACCCTTTTTAAAAAAATTTCTTAAAAATACCTGACACATTTTGAATCGGCTAGGCCCGTCAGACTTTAAAACTGAGCTTAACCGACCTTCTTCTCTTTAAACTTGACCCGATCTAAAATTCTCATTCGGACCGTCGTACTCAGTCCGAGTGACCCGAACTTTCACTTCTATCTTGAATGAGAGACATTAGATGAGGAGTGAAGAATTGAATGAGCAAAGTCAGTGCTTTCAATGTTACCAACAGTAGAATAGATTGTTGGTGCCAGGTGGTAACAATATTGCGAGGACCATCGAATTTGTCCCCGTAGGGTCAGGCTGCTCTGCATTGAACCAAGCCAATATTGAATGTTTTTCAAATCAAATTACGTCTATCATGATCAAAATTCATTGCTAAAACAGAACCTTTTCCTATTATCACGTTATCACATGCACACATCTCAACGCGATCTATGGCAAATCAAATAATCAAACGACTTTGGGCCATCATATCTACTTTTTCTTTCTTTTAATACTCAATTAAGTATTAACCGAAGTGTATTGTGAATAAATTCAACTTGCACGATACGAATGTTTTCTAAACCAAAATATACAGTACATATGCTATGGCATTGCTTGAATTGTCATGTTATTTCCGCAATATTGGAAAGACTTCTAATAAATTATAGTTATATTAATGGTCAGAATGGATCATACAATATTTGTTTAAGTTTTTTTTTTGGACTAGTGTGTCCCCACGTAAAATTTTTAGTTTCTAATTTAATTATTATATTATATTTTTTAGTTTCTGAAATTTTTCTATTTTATCCAAACTAAATTAAAATAATATTCTCAAGGTCGATAGTGCGTGCTATGTGGCGAAGAGGATCACAGGCTTGCATTCTCCTTTTGTAGAGCAAGTAGAGTGTTTGGCACGCGACCAATGGATACTAGACTATGGATCAGTACAGTGGAGGAGCGACTCTATTCAGGTAGTTCGTTCTCTCCCATGGTAGATTGTTTAATGAGTAATATGGATGAAAAACATGATTATTAAAAACTCGATGTCCACATATGTATGATATGTATGAACGAGTTTTTAGTGGTTATCTATCAAATATAAAAATTTGAATGAGACAAGAATTTAATCTCATTAATTGTTATACATTTGTTTGATGAACTACTCAATTTATTACAACCATCATATCAATACACACAGTTAAAACTATAATTCCCACTAAACTCTCAATCTCATTTTAGTACTTGACTTTTAAAATGTCCCACAATTGACCCTTAATCTATTATTTTGTTTTAGTTTTGTCATTCTGTTAATTAGGTGTTAAACATTTGATAGAATTTGTATAAATTAGCGATCAAAATTGAAAACATCTAAAGTTTATGGATTAAGATAATTTAATAAACAAAAGTTAACTTTCACAAATAGTCGCTATATTTTAGATATTTTTAATTTTAGTCCATCATTTACACACACTTCAGCAAGTATTTAACACTTAGTTAACAGAAGGACCAAACTTAAAAAGAGTAATATATCATGGACCAACTGTGGGACGTTTTAAATGTTAGGGTTCAAAGTGAGACTGTGGATAAATCTTAGGACCATATTTAAACTAAGGTGATTTTGGTAGATGGATTCTGTTACAGAGCAAACCATGGTTTTAGTTTTGCTACAGTGTTTTTTCTTACAAAAAATTTAAATTTTAAAAGTTATAATTCAGAATCATAATTTGAATCCTGATTTGAACCCATATACTAAAGAAGAAATGAAAATTTTGATGATTGATGTCGAAGGATGTGATAAGGATGAATATGTTTTTATCCAGAATCATGATATCAAAAAACCTAATTTGCCAACCCGAAATTAATGCATGTATTGCAAACATCATGAAAAATATGCTGAGTTGTATGTACGCTACATAAATTATCTACAAACTGATCTATCTACACACCCCAAAATAGCAGCTTGTGACCTAGCTACTTGAATAATCTACGCACTACTACTACTAATTGGCCTGTGATCACGCCCGTGAATAGAAAGTGGAGTGTTTAATTAAGAGTGACACAGCTAGTTCTTTCTTTTAGCTTAATCATTCAGAATTTTAGCATGAACTTCTTCCGTTCCTAAAAATAATAATAAATAATAAAGATAAAATATAACTGCATAGCAGCGATAGATTGATAGATTTTGTATTGTGTTTATTAGTTAATCCATATTTTTCTATAGTAAAAGATACTTTTCTCCAGCTAACACCTTTGGAACTATGAACTTAAACAACCCGTTTTGGCTTTTAAATTTAATATAATAAAGTTTGTTATGTAAATCACGAGCGCAGGATTCAATCAAGAAATAAATGAGGCCTCAATTATTCTTGATAGGTGGCCTAAAACTTATCTTTCGTTGTAAATGTTGTACCGGTACATACATATGTACAAAGCATTTATATATATTGAATACCTCACTATATATCTTTTCTACATAAAAATGACCAAATGTCAAGATTCAAAAATAGCGAAGAGTACTTTTGAAATAAATTAAGCATTCACTCAAGCCATTATTAATATATATGTACTACTACAAGACGTGTCACGTACCAACAACCCAAAGAAAAGAAATCAAGGCACGATTGACACTTCATTAATTAATTCACAACATTTATAAGTAAAAAACAATATTAAAGACAATATATAGTACTGGTCCTCGAGCCTTTTCCAAATAAGTGAACAATAAAAAGGAGACCGGGAAAAGAATACATTTTGGTAAGAAAGAAAATTACCTTACACATATATAATATATGTTATAAGATATAAGAAAAGTAACATTTTTTTTTTTCGGGGGTTTAAAAATAGGGTTTCCTTCTCTTGTTATCACCGACTATTCCTTCATTCCCGGCTAACATCAAATACTTGTCCCTCCTCGTGAGAGTTGTGCACTCAAATCCCAAAGTGTCAGCCAGTTGTTTCTGTATATAATTAGCCACTTCACAGCTTGTTTTCCCACCCCCACAAGTCATTTCCTTAGGAATTTTCCCGAGAAAATGGAGGGAATATCCGGGCCTAGGATTCATGAAGAAGAAAAACGGGTCCAACCATTTTAGCCCACTAGCCGTAGTCCCATAAAACATGCTCACACGTGTGGTAACAGCCACGGGGACAATATCATCACTTAACTCGGCAAACAAAGAACTAAACCTCAACAAATAAGGCTCTCTACAAGTAGTTCCTTCGGGACAAACCACCAAATCACCTTCACTAAGCAATCTCTTCATGGTTGCCCCATCTTGCTCCCTGTCTCTCGTCAATCTCACCGTCCGAATCGTCGCGATGATCTCCGACATCTTGCTTAGGCTGTAGGTGACGGCGGTGACGGATCTGGCCAATGATATGCTTAGAAAAACCGGGTCCACAAGAGTTCTATGGTTGCACACGAAGAGGATCCCCTTTTGGCCGTCTGATGATGATGAGGAAGCGTATTTTGTGGGCCCTTTGACTGTTATGTCCACACCGGCATAAATTCCCAATGGGGTTCCGAGTGTAAATGGAAGGAAGCCCATTGAGATCCGGAATATGGCAAGGATTATTCCAATGGGAAGCCATAAAAACATTGCAAGAGTTGAAGATGGGGTGGGCAAAAAAGCAAGCCTTCCGTCGTGAAATATTAAGGGCTTTGGGTACTTTTCCCTTGGCATTATTATTGAGCTTTTGTCTTGATCTTTCACGTTCACTATGAAACCTTCCTGTCACAATCAACATCATGTGGCAGAATGAGAAAAATGACTGAAAATTAATTTCTACTCACGTACGTTTATATTGGACACACGCTTTGTTCTATATATTCGGTTTGGAAAAGATGAATATTATATTATTAAGTTATGAATATATGCGGTTTGCTAGGTTTAGTTTGGTACTTGTCCAAGAGAAGAATTAATTGTGTTTATTGATGATAATTTAAGTGTGAAAGAAAACTTTTCCTTAAGTGAAGGATGTATCGCAGCAAAAGTTGGTTATTTTCTTTAACTAAAATCATTAACTTCCTTTGCTTTACTTGTTGAAAAATAGTCTTGCATGTAAAACACAACCTCTACAAGTACTCTATATTTAACCATGAAGAGGTCGACAAGGCAATAGTACTTATTATGGAGTTAGGTGTAAGACTTACATGTAAAACTAAAACAAGCACAAAGGTAGATATAACATGCATGAAACTAAAATATTGTACCCAAAGTAGTATATGATTTTTTTTTTTCCTTTCTCTATGTCTAAGTTTTCACATAAATGAATGTCATCTGAGAAAACAAAATGTATACAATAATTCCCATTTCCCATATTAACAAATAAAAAAACAAGAAAGGTAGAAAGAAAGAAGAGCTAATTAAAGCAAAGAAACGGTATACTAGTGATTTACCTTGCAAAGGGAGAGAAGAAGTTGGTCATGAAAGCTAGAAGTTCCAAGTCCAATATCAGGCTTTTTATCACCAAAATGTTCCTTCAAAGCTCTGTGCTTAACAAGTAAACCAGATTCAGACACAAAACCGGTGAAGTATTTACCAGAAGTTTGCAACTCAGTCCCCAAAACTTCATCAACGCTCAAATACTCCTTAAGAAAGCCTTCAACCATAACCCTGGGGAGACTCGTGAAGACAAACCTAGAACCCGCCGAAGAGAAAACCTCATAGGCCAAAAGGTTGAGATTCTCCAAGTAAAACTTAGGCAAAACAGCTCTACCAACGTTATCCATGTCCTTGGTTTTGAGCCCACAAAAGGATATGAAAATCATGACCTTGAGTTTCATCTCGTAGTCCAAAAGCCACAGGAAAGAGCATGATAAAAGCAAGAGAAGAGCTCGGAATATCCCGCCGCCTTCGAAGGCGACGAGCATGAAGTAGGGGAAGAAAGAGTGGGACCTGAGAAGAACTCCATGGAAGTCTGAGACAAGAGTTTCGGATTCTCTAGAACTTTCGAGGACAAACTTGGATATTGCTGGATACAAAGGAGGGTGTTGTTGAGACCTTAGAGAAGAGTTGTTTTCCAAGAGGAAACCGTAGTTTCTCATCTTCCTTGCCGCTCTATAACATGAATTCGCCAACAGCTGGTACAACACCCAGTCTGCTAGCTTCAGAAGTACCACAGGGAAGAACATCTTTTTTTTTTTTTTTTTTCGATATGCGCTTTGTCTTAAGAGTAAAAAGGAAGAGAAAAGTTTGTGTTTTAAGAGAGAGAGAGGTGTGGAAGAGGAAGGGAAGAGCAGAGGATATATTTATAGGACTCATTAAATGGGGAGTAAGATGGTAAGTTCACCAAGGGGTCACACCGCAAGCATTAATTAATTTCAATATTTCTTTAAACATTTCTCTTTGTTAATTATTTTATTATTTTGTTTTCGTTTCTTGTATAGTGATAAGAAAAACCAAGGAACGACCGTTTGATTTTATAAACAATCTTAATGTGCATGCACAATTGAACATGATAATATGAGCATTTCCTTTTCATTCCTATGGCATGAAAACTAGACATCATTGATTACTCAAAATCTATGTAACAAATGTTAACAAAGAATTGGAACATTTAGAATTTCGAATGGATAAGAATTGGTTTTTTCATATATTAGACAAGTCAAGCTAAGCAGAATTCATTCACACTCAACTTGAGTTTCCTCTTTTGTTTTGTTATAATATTATTGCACATGTCCTCTACATGTCCTCACTGTTTTATCGCTAATTGAATCGATAGCAACAAAGATGAGATTGAGAGTTAGGTCGTATTGTTTGGTGACCGCCATTACAAAGCTTGGTTTTATTATTATTATTTTTTTGTTTTGTTTGTTGTTTTGTTCCTTTTACTCTTCTTTGAAAAAATAGGGAAATAACTTTCTCGTTTATTTTATCAATTTAAGTTTAAAATTTAGGTTTTGTTACAGTAAAAAATTCTCAGAAACAATCACATTTAATTTTTTATTTTTTTTTACTACAGTAAAAAACTCTCACATAAAATTATATCTCAACTCAAATTAAAAACTCAAATCAACAAACTAAATGAGTTCAAAAACTGTGCATATCTCCTTCACAATTTTTCTGAAGTCCTTGATAAACGTGCATATTTTTTAGGCTCGAGATCAGCAGCCTTCTTATCAACTAGGCTTCTGGAGGTGAATTTATGATCGCTGACATATATATATATATATATATATATATATATATATTCATTATATATATTCGTCCCTTAGGATGAGTAATTGGACCAATCACGAGTTAGATCACCCATATCCTCTGATTGATTGACTTTTTTTTTTCTCAAAGTACATATTATTTAAAAAATCTTTATCATAAGTCAAATTTCATTACTAATTTACAACTGTTTTCTTTTACGGCATTGAATCTTGATTTTGCCTTGTGTGTTCTCTCCATAGGCCAACAATATTAGCAAACTTTAAGGCCGGTTCAGGGAGTACCTGTTGAAAGAGGGACCTTTCGATTTACTGTTCCCATTTTGCTATTTGGTTGTCTCTCCACCCTTTATTTATTATATCATCGACACTTAACAATTGTCAAACAAATGAAAAGCACGTTAATGCATAAAAAAATAGGATAACAGATTTTGAATGTCATAACTAGAGCTAGAATCGAAACGATCATAGCCCTTGAAAATAAATCAAGGAAATTTAAGCGAAGTATAGATGATCATAAAGATCACATTACCCCTTCAGTTTATTGAAATTTATTGAATATGAAGACGAAGCATGGATGTAGCCTCTGCATCTTTTTCTGATGCTTTTCACAAATCACATAATGCAAGTATAGTACTTATTCAATATCCATTGAATGTTGCAGTCAAAAATAAAAATCAGTGACTCATTTAATGCATGCCTTTAGGGTTTTTAGATCTCAACTGTCTTTTCACCCACAAAAGGAAAATAAAATATAATAAAATTTTTGAAAATTACAGTGCTATTTTCCGAGATATTCCTTGATCAAAGCCAGCTAGCTAGAGTAACATGCAATATGGTAGGTGAGGAAATGAGAAAGAATCAGATTTCAATCTGCATGATGTTGAAGAAAAGAAATGAACCCATATAAGAGCTCATTGGAATTTCATTGGACTTTTTATGTTTTTCTTGTGGCAGGTAAGATCATAAAATTTTCACTAGCTGTTTGGTGCATTTTAATCATTTGATATAGATGTGTCAAATTTGCCATGATCATGGTTTTCATACATTAATAACTTTTAGATTACAATACATGACATATCCTTTACGGCCCATACCCAATTTGTGATGTCCTTAGTTTTCCTTTTTTCCCCCCAAAATGAAAAGGTTGCATTTAATCACTAATCCCATTTTCTTTACGTGTTTATTTCTCTTCTTAGTGCATGTTTGTGACTATATAAAGACATTTACAATGCTTAATTCAAAGGGGAATATATAACTTATAAGGTTATATTAAATTCATAAAGCATGCAAAGGGAATGACAGAAAAGCATGCATCTAAAACTTTCAACAAAAATAAAAAATAAAAAATTTGAGTTCTTCAAATGTAACTAAAGATCTAGGTAAGGCCACATTACATTTGAATTGGATAAATGTTGTTCCTTTGGGAATGCATCACGAGTAAGCCAAGAAAATTTTGCGGTTACAAATTAATCCCTTGGGTATGGAGAGACTATATGGAGGTGAGTGCAGGCATGAGGGTTCAAGTTAATCCCTTGAGTTGAGAACGGGGCGGGAGTCGGGAAGCAACCCGTTCCACCTCCAACCCGATTATATATACTTTTATTTTAAACATGCATGAGACATTAGTGTTTTTGTTTCTTGTACAAATTTAGTTTGTGGATTGTTAGAGTTTCGATTCTATTTTCAGTTTATTTTTGCAAGATATTAGTGATGATGTTGGTAAATTTTAAATTACTTTAATGAAATTTACTTCAACTTTAATAGTGTTACAAATTTTTGAAACTCTTAATGGGTAAATGGACAGCCAAATAAAGTATCGAAATACCAGCCCTAGGGAGAATTCCTCTGATCCCACTTTAAATTAGATGGGGGAAACATACCCGCCCTCATCCCACTCCATTGCCATCCCTAGTAGTTGATTCATCTTGTTCATAACACATAATAGAAATTAATAAATGAGATAAAGAGGTAAATAACATATTTTATAAATGGTTTTTAAGTAAATGACATGTTTTTTAGACAATTTAAGTAAATAGTATATCTATTTGATAAATATTTATTTATGTGGCGTAAATACTATATTTATTAGTAAATGTAATATTTACATCGAGTATTTATCAATGGATATTGTATTTACCAGTAAATATGCTATTTATTTAAACGTTTCAAAGATGTGTTGCTCACTTAAAAATTGTTTAAAAAATATATTATTTACTACAATTATTAAAAAAATAAATTTATATTATCAGGCTTTTTAGAGGAAAAAAATACACTCTAAAATAAAAATACATAGAGTTATCATTCTAATCAATTGAGTGTGATTATGATCTTTTGTTACAATTATTTATTTTTAGGATAAATTTTATTTTTACCCCCTGAATTTTAGTATGTTTGTCACTTTACCCCCTGAACTTTAAAAATTAGTATGCACACCCTGAACATTGAAACGTTATTAACTTTGCACATTCTATTAATTTTATTAACAGATTTGATGACGTGCCAGTTAGTAGAGGAGTAGTTTAATAGATTATATTTATAAATGTCCCCTGAAGTATGTACCATATTTAAAAATGCCCCCTGATCTATTAAAACATATCAAAATGCTCCCTAATTTATGGAAAACATAATAAAATAACAGTGTTGTTAATATTACATGCCATTAAAAAGTAATAAAAAAATATTAAATTCAAATTAAATAAAAAAAGTGATTAAATATTAAAAATAATATAAAACACTTTAATTTAAAAATTGAAAAATTAAATAAATCAATTTTTTTTTTCAAAAATCAAAACAAGAAAAGAAGAAAATTTTTCAAAATTAAATAAATATTTACAAAGAGGAAGTAGGTTTTTTCAAAAAAAAAAATCCTCTTTACTTTTGGGTTTTTTATTTTTATTTTTAAAAATATTTGATTTATTTAATTTTTGAATTTCTTTAAAGTAAAGTGTTTTATATTTTTATATTTTTAATATTTAATCACTTACATTGATTTTATTAGAATTTAATGTGTAATTAATTTTTAATGGCATCAATGAATTTGTTATTTTAATATTTTTTTCAAAAGCTACAGGTCATTTTGATATGTTATCATAGCTCATGGGACATTTTTAAATAAGGTACATACTTCAGTGGGCATTTATGAAAATAATTCGGCCACATCATCAAATTCGTTAATAAACTTAACAGAAAAGGCAAAGTTAATAACGTTTCAAAGTTCAGGGGGTGCGCAGACCAATTTTAAAAGTTTAGGAGGCAAAGTGATAAATAGACTAAAATTCAATGAGCAAAACTGAAAGTTATCCTTATTTTTAAATAGAGTGGTATAGATATTCTTTTTTACCATCTTGGATAGTATTTATGATTTTTTTCCTCAAAATTATCCAGGCCAAATCCTTCTTTAAGCATATATGAATAAAAGAAAAAATGGAGAATTTACCCGTAAAAGTGTATGAGTCTGAAACTTTACTCCTTACTCTTGATAAATATCCTTTTATTAGTGTAATTATTTAACTAAAAAGGTTAAGATAAAAATCCTGACTCATGCCGAAGTATTTATTAATATTACCGTAAATAAATACAAACAAAGCTAATGTCAGCAATATTAGAGTTTTTTTTTTTTTTTTTTTGCCTGGTACATACAAGGAAAAACTTTATCATATGTACGTGTACTTGTGTACTAAGTATCAATTTTTTCTTTGTATTTATTGTCAGATATAGGTCTCGTTTAGTTTGTATATTTAAATTATTGTAGTTTGAATATTTTTGTTTAAAATGTGTTAGTTTGAAAAGTGTGGGTTAAACATGTAGGCTTCGTTCATTTCACCGATTCGAATTTAGAATTCAAATTTTGCTACAGTAAAAAGCTCTCAGAAATAGTCACATCTAACTTTTTTACTACAGTAAAAAGCTCTTACATAAAGTCACATCTCAACTCGAATTAACAAACTAAACAGGCCCGTAGTTTTTCTTTTTGGTTTGAAAAAGAAATAAAGTTTGAAATTGTGTTTGTATGTGTAAATTCAAAATTTGAATTGTGTCTAATTAGTAATTAAATAAAAAAATTAAATTTTTAGAAATAATAAATCTAATAAAAATAATTAAAATGGAAATTCTACAGTAGGGGGTGTACTTATCCCATACCAGTGGGGACAAATCCAAACCATTAGATCAAGATCGTGGTAAAAAACGATGGAGATACTAAACTAAAATAAAACCTCACACACTTACTTATTTAAACATCTGATTAAAAAATGACATCAAATAACAAAAAGACCACACCATCAGCTAGCCTCCCACCTCGCTCACCACTAGGATCGGCAATATGGGTCACGACACGACGACATGACTCGAAAACGACACGAATTTTGCGGGTTAGGGTTGAGAAAAAAGAGGTTCGGGTCAGAATTGGGTCGACCTGAAATTGACACAAAAAATACGAGTCAATTTCGGGTTGGACCCGCCTAACCCGAACACGACACGAAACTCGTAAAAAACTAAAAAATACATAGATTTTTCATTACATATTTTAAATTATATTATGAACTTGTGATATTATGATAGTTATACTCAAAATCTTATACTATTATTTGCTTAATTTCAATGGATGTTATTGTAATTTAGTGTGTTATGAATTTTAAGTTATTTCTAATATGTAAAAAACTAAATAAAAGTATACAATTTTCATGTCAATTTCAGATTCACGGGTCATTTTCGGGTTGTGTCGTGTCAACTTGTAAAGTGGTCGTGTCGTGTTCGTGTTGCGGTTTTTAAAAAATTTCGTGTCACGGGCCGTGTTTGGGTTGACTGCAAATTTTAAAAAAATGATCAAAACACGACACGAACATGACACGTGACACGAATTGCCACCCCTACTCACCACTGTCGCTGACGAGGAACGCTTGCCAGCGGGATTTGTGCCGCCTTGGGGAGGGGAGGTTGGGTTCGAGGAGGCTGGCATAGCTCGCGCGAGACTAGAGCTTCGTCGACAAAGTTCGAGAGGGAGCCCGGCCGGCGTTCACCCTATCTGAGAAAGATAGGGAGTAGATCGGCGGGGAGACAAAGGAGACCGAAATATCCTCTTCCAGAGGCCGCAAACCTGGTATGTTCATCGACAGTGTTCTCGAGGGAGCTTTGTCGGCGTTCATCGCAAAGAGACATTAAGACAGAGAAAGAAAGAGAGTGGGAGTAGATCAATGGAGTGCAGAGGATATTTACTCAGGCTGTTCTTGGCAGAGATCATCGGCGTTGGAGAAGAAAGAGGCACTCGCAATTTGGTGTTGGATGACGGAGGTTCATTGAGGGAGAAAACGCTCTGTGGTCGGTGAAGATGGGACGACAGCACTAGGGCGGGTGTGTTGAAGTCTGATTTGGCATTGGATGAGGGAGTTTCAATAGGGGAGGGACGCTTTGTAGTCGTCAACAAAGGGTGCAGTGGCGGTATAGTTTGTGTGGAAGAATACTGAGTTTTTTTTTTCCATTTTGTTTTGTTATTTTTCTGGAATCTTTTACTTTGTTAATCAAGTGTGGTACTCTTTATCAGTGTTTAGATGGTAAAGATCATTCTAAACCATTGATTTTTAATTAAACGGCCACCACAATTCACCCTACCGGTAGTGGTGTCAAACGTGTCGTGCCGGGCTAGCACGGCACATCCAACACCAGGGGCCGTAACGGGCCTGGCACTACCCTGCACAGTGCAGGGCCGGACCTAAGGAGAAAAACTCAGGCCCGGTCCAGGCCCGCGGCCCTAGTCCATAAGGGCCAGGGCCGGCCCGGCCCTGGCCCTTGCATTTTTTTAAAAATTTAATTAAAAATATATATCATATGTCCCTAAAAGATGTGATTTTATTGAATTGACATAATAGGAATAAGTACACATAAATGACTGCCTCGTTAGAAACCTTGCCAAGTAAAACCCGTGGGGAGATCGGGACAAAACCTTAGCGAAGGAAAAAACAGTGTAGTAGTTAGGAGCCTAGGAATAGTAAATTACAAACCTAAGTGCTTCCAGAAGATTCTGTTATTTCTAAGTTAGAAAAATATTCTTGCATTGAATCATCTGTGTATTGTTGTTTTCGTCTTCTGGCATATTCCCAGTCTTTAACGCACATTAGCCCCTCCAAGATATCTGGATGCATTCTGCGTCTCTTTTCGTCAAGAATTCAGTTGCTCACGTTAAAAGCTTGCTCTGATGCTACCGTTGACACTGGTGTTGTTAGAATGTCACGAGCTATTATGGACAGTGTTGGAAAACGATCGATCTTGCTTTTCCACCACTGTGAGATGTCTAGTTTGTCGTCATCGATTATAAAATTTGCTTCAAAATATTTTACTAGTTCGGTAGACGCTTGTGTTGATGATGATCCAGTCGTTTTCTCTTTCTTCTTCAAGAAACTCCACGACGATCCTTTAGGCCTCGAACTGCTAGCTGACGATGAAGTTCCCTGTTCTTTTTTACCTGTGCTGTATTTTGCTTCATACAAACTAAAAACTTTTTCTAACATTTTCTTAGCGTCAGTAATAGTTAGTTGCATATATATTCCTAAATTTTCTATGGTAGCAGTCATCAATGAGTCAGTCCCATCTATTTTGCACCTAGGATCTAAAATGGTTGCCAATGCATATAACATAGGACAACCTAACTAATAACTTTTATATTTATTTTCCATTAACTTAACTATGTTTCCAAAAAGTTCTGTATCCCTATAATAAGAAAATGTTTCTGAAATATTAAATTGTTGATGTAATGCTAAATGTGCAGTAGGATAATAAACTCCAGAAAGTAACTCAGTAGCATTGTAAAAAACTTCTAAAAATTTAAAGAAATACTCACCAATCTGCCAATCAGTATTGAAAATTAAAAGTTGATCGTTATTACTGTTTACATACGTCGTGATAAGCTGCGAATACGGGAGTGCTGCCTTCAACATTAAATATGTGGAATTCCACCTATGTCTCATGTCAGTTGAAAACTTTCTTGGGCGCATATGACTGTTCCTGCAATATTGTTTGAATTCTTGGAGCCGAGCTCCAGAACTAGATATGAATGATAATGATTCTCTAATATTTGTTAGATTAGATGGGATATGTTTAATTCCTGCCTGAACTACTAAATTAATTATGTGATATGCACACTGTTGATGAAAAATTTCCTCCCCAAACGCTGGTGTCAAACTACGTTTAAATATGTTAATTGCAGCCGTGTTAGCTGACGCATTATCAAAAGTAATAGTTAAAACTTTATCTTTGATCCCGGAAAACCCAAAAATTTCCATTATTGTACCAAAAATAGATGATGCGTTATGAGGATATGGACATAAATGAAAACCAATTATTCTTTTTTGTAAAACCCATTCGTCATCAATGTAGTGCGCTGTGACACATAAATATCTAGTTTTATTGCACCCCTCCCACATATCAGAAGTGCAAGAGACAGTAGCATTAAAAGTCCTAAAATTATCAACAAGAAATTGTCTCATTGCATAAAATACTTTCATGCAATTAGAACGAGTTGTGTTTTTACTTACCCATTTAAATTGTGGGCAGACTGCTGTCTGTAAAAGAAATAGGCAATTCGGCACTAGCTAGAAATTTAGCTAGTGCCTCACGAGCATGTTGTGCATTGCATGTAAAATTTTGTGACCCCTGTGATGTGAGTGATAGTGTTTGTTGGTGGGAGTCCACACTCCCACCTTGCTGCAACGGTAGACATACTTTCCAATGTCTATCCAGATGACCAGTACCCCCACCCTTTTTATTATAAAAATGTTTTTTACAATATTTACATACCGCACAAATTTTCATTTCACCTGTTTTTGGATTTGGTCGGGGCTCCTCGGTGAAATGCTGCCATGCCAGAGAAGTTCGCGGTCTTTTTCCCCTACTGCATTCTCCAGCTTCCTCGTTGTGCACTGAAGCATTATCCACCGGAGCATTTTCTAGTTCAGTGGGGGTGGGGTTGGGAGGCATCATTTCATCCTCAAAAAATGCCTCATCACCAAGCTCAGGAAGAATAATGAAATCAGGGAAGTTTGGTGCGGTCATTTTCGAAAAATTGATTGAACTTGAACTTTGTAAATGAAAGAGCAAGAAAATGAGTGAACGCGAGAAAAAAGCTTAGAATCAAAATGAAAGAGACAAGTTGAGAGATAGAATGAGATTGAGATGAGAAGTTGAGAGTGAATTGTTGTATGGGATTTAGGGTAGAATTAAGGGGTATTTATAGGGGATTTTTTTAGCCATTTTCATATTCTTACCGTTGGGCCCTTTGTGGCCCAACGGACGGCCCGTGACGGGCATAACGGGAGGCCCGTCACGTGCCAAACAGGAGGCCCGTGATGGGCCAAACGGGAGGCTACTGGTAGGGAGAAAATACATTCCCAATAAAAAAATAAAGAAAAAGCGCTTTTTTTTTACCATTCACTCCCACCCGTACATGTCCAAGAATTGCGTACTTGGTTTGAAACGTGCAGAGGGTGCGTTTGGAATTAGTTTTAAAATAATTTTATTTTTAATAAAAAAATAAAAATGAGATTATTTTGAGAATTATTTTGGGACCGATTCTGAAATTGTGTTTGATTAGTTTTTTAAAAGATAGTTTTGAGTATAATAAAAAAAGTGAAATCGTGTTTATTAATTAATATATTATAATATTGTTGATAAGTACTAAAAAATGAAGACAGAAAAGTTAAAATAACTTTCAACTGTTTTCTAATTCATTCACAAAAACCATTCTCGTTGTTTTCGTTTTCAAAATATTTGCTAAACAAACGTCGTTCGTTTTCATTTTCATTTTTTACTTCTCGAAATATGTGAAAACCATTTTAAAAAACAGTTCCAAAGACGCACAAGGGGGCGTCAAGTTTCGGGAAAGTCGGCTTTTATTGTTTTGCTGTTAAATTCACCTTTAAACCAAATGACCATTTTTAAAAATACCCCTTAAAATAGAGTTCTTTTTTATTCTACTCCTTAACATTAACTTACATATTCTATCTTTTAGAGTAGAATTAGTCAAGAGGTAGAATTTTTTAAAAGGTGTATTTTTAATAAGTCATTTATTTAAACATGTAGAATCTGTAATTTTCTTTAAACTCTAATTGCATTTTTGACATCCAAACAATTGTATTTTTGGACAATTAAATGGTTGAAATTGTTATGGCCACTAGAAGACTGGGTTCAAACGAGTCCAATCAGCAATCCAAACAAGACCATAATAATTTCAACCATTTGATTTTTTTTTTTTTTTGGACTTTTTTCAGTGCAGTGGTATTTTTATGTAAAATTTGACAAGTATTATATTTAATGGTAAATTTGACGCCGAATATTATGCATTGAAACATAAAATAGATAGCACATCAATGTACCATTTTTACATTTTAGTGGCAAATTTAGCATTAGCAATATAAAATACTAAATTAATGTGTTAATGCTAAATTTTAACATTTTAGTAGAAAAGGCACTCTTCAATGCCATATTATTTTTTATGCTAATTTCACATATTCTATGCTTGCTGGTAAATTTATCATCAAGTATGACGTATGCCAAACTCTAACATTAGATTGTTATTACTTGTTATGTTTATTTTCTTTTTATCTAATATCATTACAAAATTGGTATTAAATTATTTTAAAATTAAGATTCTTTTACAACTTTCAAAATTTAATAATTATAAGAAAAATAAGATTTAACATGTGTAGTAATTAATACACTTCAAGCACAATATGCATACTAAAATTCCAAATATATATATATATATATTATGTTAAATGTGACATTGACATTAGTAATTTTCATTGGAGATAGTTCAAGCTCAATTAAGTGGTTTTGCCTCTAGCACTGTATAAATCGGATTATAATAAGGGTAGATGCAAATAACAATTGGAAAGCACTCGGACCACATCATTAATATTATTATTACTATTATTATGGTGAATACTCGACCACATTATTATTCCAAGAGATTTAATTCTCTTGCATTATGAATTAAAATAAATAAATAACTAAATAAAAGTAAATGTATTTGTAAGATGACATTTAAAGAGTACATAAACGATTTTAGACAAAACAAGTAAACGGGATCGATCCAACTAAAGGAACTATCAGATCGCAACAATTAATATAGTTCGATCACCATGTAAAATCTTAGCGATGCACATTATTGGATCGCATAATAACTAGAAAGCATAATAATCCCTTATAAACATACAGAAGAGAAGACTAGTTTTGATTAAAACACGTAGTGAAATTTAATCTAAGCATTGAGATAAAGACCCTTGAGAATAAACATCCAAGATTAGAATTAAAACGGAATTCTCACGCAATATTCTTAAGCTGGTTTTAAAAAATAATAATAAAAAGAAGGAGAAATGTGAGGGAGTACGGTTTTCCGAATTATTTATAAATTGAGAACTATTTCCTAAAATGAGGAGCTTTGGACTAGTTCAGAGATCGAAATCAAGTGAATTAGTAGTTGTTGGGATAGAGCAACTGTGAACCCCAATAATTATTTAGGTGTAATAAAAGGGAAAAAAAAGGTTGATCGTAAGAATTAGTTATTATCATTAGGAAATTGATTAAGAATTTTATTTATGTTTATTGCAGTGTAAGAATATAGTGTGTGTGTGTGTGTGTGTGTGTTTGTGTGTGTATAAAAATGCCAAAATATTCTGTCCGTTTTTCTTATTACTCAATATATGTTTCTCCGGTTAGATTTTCAATATATATCTCTTTAAAAAAATGCGATCCATAAGAGAGAAATCTCAAAAAAAAAAAAAAAAATTCAGTAACTTTAGTTTCAATCTTTTCAAACGATCAATGACTATTTAAAAATTTTTGATTCTTTATACTGACAAATTGTCATCTTTAAATAAAATGCACATTTTCTCTTTTTTTCTCTAATTTTTATGCAAATGCACATTTTCTTTTATGCACGAAAAAACCTTTTCATAGAATTATTTCACGAAAAAACTTTTTCATATAATTAATTTTGGAAAAATTTATAGCTTGCCCATTTAACTATTTCACGAAAAAACTTTTTCATATAATTAATTTTGGAAAAATTTATAGCTTGCCCATTACTTTTATGTGATTATGAAAATATAAAGATAATCTCAACAATTTTAAAAAGTGCATAATAAAAACCTATAGTACAATTAAACACAAAAGAGTGCTTTTGGTTCATGGATTCAAAACCAGTCACGACCCTAAAGATGGGATCGTGATTATTAGGATTTAATTTAAAATTTAACTTAATTAAACTGAACTGTTTAACAAAAATCACAAAAATAAATACATAAATATTAATATAGTTTGCTCTGGAGACTTTCTTTTACAAATAATATTTAAAACAGTCCATAAAGTCTAAGAAAAATAATACAACTCTAGGACAATGTCGACCAATACAGTTTATATACAGAAATATAGTACATCTCAGAATTAAAACTGTAAATCCGAAACAAACGTACCGCTTCAAATCTCGCGCCTTTAATCCATTGGCATCCACTTGTCACGTTGTAAATCTAAACCGCTAACTCTGGAGGGGGGTTTAAAACATTGAAAACATAATAGTAAAAGTGAGCGGAACAGCCAGTAGGATATAATTTTATAAAACATTGTAAATAAAGATACTCGCGGTCTGAAGACATACACCCGGAACCGGTCATCATTTTCTTAAAAAAAAGGAAATACTCACATAATAGTGGTAAAATATCTATATAATGAAAATATGCAGAGCCATAACACCACTGAGCAAGAAGTGGATCTGTACGGGTTTCGAGACCTGCCTCCAAACATACAATTCTCATATTATGATCTCTGAGGCCACCGTGCATTATATCATTTCTTAAAATATTTCATTTTAAGAAATGATACTCTTTAAAATCTCATTTCCAACATCATTAGAAAACTTAATAGCATTATTCATGCTATTTCCTTTAAAATCATTTTCTTTCAACATGTTTTGTTCTAAAATATTTTCATTGGCCAAAATCAATTAAAGTAAGGCTAACAAGGATATGGACAAGAATAATATACCTCTTAGCAATTTAATCTACGAATAACTTCACATTGTCCAACCGTCTATTCTTGAAGCTCAACGGCTCACTCTGAACCTCAATGAATCAATTTGATTCACCTCGATCTACGTGTACGGTACCGGTAGACTTTTTAATGGAGTAGAATTGGCGTAACCGGAGGTCACCATTATGTTCAGCATGTCAAAACGAGTCAGGATATGGTCTCAGATCTTCGATCAGACATCGGGAACCTCAAGAACTTAGACTCGCTGGAATCCGGCCACCGGCTGCAGCGGCGGCGGGGGTTGCCGGAGCACATTTCCGCGGTAGACTTGGGTCTTACCCCTCCTAAATTGACCACTCTAAGTTCAATGGTACACTCAATTTCACCAAATTCAGACTCTATCTACTCCGATCATACCCAAAAATGTCAGTAAAATCCGGTGAATTAGTTCTCGATTCTCCGACAATGGAACCTCAAAATTGGATTAGGGCTTTTGTTACCTACTTCCTTCTAAGTGTTTTGACACTAAAATCATAACGATCCAATGGTTGGATCATCGAAACCACCATCCACCCAAACGGCGACGGCGGCGAGCTCTGATCCCCGGCAAACGGCGGTGGATTCGGGCGGTTGAGGGTTGCTTCTTGCTCTACATCATCCTTTGAGTCCAATGGCACCGGCGGTGTCAAAAACGCAGGCCAGAATAGTGCACAACGGAGAGGAGGCACAGCGGCCAAAATGGACGGCCCCTGCGATGCCGCTCTGGCGAGAATCGACGAGTGAGATAGCATGGGTTTTGTTCATCTCATCGAGCTGAGTCCATAGGGACCGGAATCACTCCGATCGGAGGTCAGAGGGCAAAGTTACAAGGCAAGAAGTTCCGGTACTGTTCGGACATTTCGCTGGTAATTGCGGCTGTTTCTGGCAGAGATGGAGGTCATGCGGCATGTCAACGAGTCCAGCTCATCGAGAGCTTTCCGTTGGTGTGTGGGTGGTGTCACGAAATGACACCGGAATCTCACCGGTGGTTGGTGACCGGCGTGGAGAGAGAGAGAGAGTGAGTGAACGTGGGAAAGAGAGAGAGAGAGAGAGTGAACGTGGGAAAGAGAGAGTGAGTGAACGTGGGAAAGAGAGAGAGAGTGTACGTGAGAAAGAGAGAGAATGAGAGAAAAATGAAAAAAAGAAAGAAAAAGAAAAGGAAAAAGAAAAAATAGATTTAGACTTTCTCGACAAATTTGATAATTAAACTTCAAAGTCTAATTTGAATAGAATATGAAATGACCCATTATTTAAATTCTGAAAAATTAGTTTCCAATACTTAAAATTGTTCGAGGGACAGCCGTGTCAATTTCAAAACAATCCTTTTTAAATGAGAATTGTCTTTTACATGATCATTATAACTGAGAATCTTTCACTAATCTCAGATTAATTAATACTAATCACTAGATTTGATTAATTAATCACAATTAATTTAACCGTATGTTACAATCCTACCCCCTTAAAGAGATTCCGTCCTCAGAATTGGAACAAAACCTGGGTAGCGGTTAAACTTGCGAAAACATCAACAATGCATTGTAAGGAAATGAATGGCATTAACGATTTTATCACTTTGCGACTCCTCGTGATTTCTTGTATGATAATGGCTTCTCGTCTATCAACGGGTTGAATCATTATCTCTATACATATGTCTAAACTTTCAACTTCTAACGAGAAGGGTTATACAAGGTTATAGAATTATTGAACAAGAATCATCACGAACATGATTCTTGTACAATACTCAAAAGGTTCTAGATTCTCAACATTTAGTCAAGGACCTTAAACTAAGTACTTAGGGAGGTTCTCCACTTAATCACACTCAGATTACTTAAAAGAATTATCCAATTCACTCAGTTCTATAATTTTGCATCTAGGCTGATCTAACGCTTGTCACGAAAACACGTGCAAACGATATTGCGTGTCTCCAAAGGGTGGAAAACTGGTTGCTAATGAAAATAGACATTCAGGGCTTTCCAATGAGCTATCACATGCCCTATTTCAAATATTCTAAGCCTTTCAAACACATCTTACAAGAAATTGAAATTCTCAAACTTCAACTTTTCAAGGCATTTTGAAAAGTTTCTAAGCGAAACTTTAACTACGCACATCCCGGCCTACAAAACTCCAAACAAAGTGATTCTAAGTGCTACACATCACTAATGATACACACTAAATGGTAGATTAAGTGTTTTAAGTGCAGCGATCTCGGTTCTAGAAGTTGGAGTTCAAATTCACACTTTTTGCGTTATGCTAAGAATGCAGCTTTGACCTTTCTGATGGAAATGCTCATAAAAAAATTCACATCGATCTAAAGTATGTAATTCCAGTTTCTGAATAAAGTAGAGACCTATAGCTTCGAAATGAGTTATCATATGCTAAAATTTGAGCTCTCTAAGCAGCTCAAAAACAGTTTCTAAGAAATTAAAATTCTATCATTTCTTGATTTTGACAGCTTTTTAAAAGTTTCTACACGAAACTTCCAATGCGCACAATTCGGGTTACAAAACTCCAAATGACATGATTCTAACTCCCACACATCACTAATAACATGTTCTAAATGGTAGCCATGGTGGTTTAGGTGCAGCAATGCTATTTCAAAAAGTATGGGTCTCAGTTCTTTATTCTATCAATTCTTAAAAAAAAGCTTTGGCGGCTGCTACGGGAAAAATCATAAAATATTTTACACAGCCCCGAAAATTACAAAATCAATGCCTAATCGAAGTAAACATCTGGAGCTTTCCAAAGAGCTATCATAAGTATAGTTTCAGATATGTTAAAGTCTCCAAAAACACGTTTACCAGATCAAAACGTGCCTGTTTTTAGCAGAATTCCTAGAAATCAAGCTTAACTTCAAAAATGCATAACTTGAGCTACGGTTATCCGTTTTGGATGATTTTTACAGCTACACAAAGCTTATAACTCATACTAAATGGTTCTAAACTCACTGTAAGTACAGCAACTTTATTTTCAAATTTGGGTCTCTAGTTCATGAGTTCCTAGTTTCTCTTTAAGATGCAGATTTAGAACATCTTAGTAAAACCTGCACAACTAATTCCGCGGGACTCCTAAATCAATATTTCCAGCTCCTATCGGAACTAGACACAGAGGCCTTCGATTCGGTATATGACATGCTAAGTTTAGAAACAGACAAGGCCCTCAAAAATACGTAATAGAAAATCAAAACGGCATGTTTGGGAAATTCTTATAGTTGCAGGAAATCCATCACGTGGACTAAATGACTTTAATGCAACACCCACGGTCTGACACCAATGTAGCTGAATTTAATTTGTACTTGCTGAAACTTCTTAAAATTTGTGAAACATTTTTTTTTAAAGTCTTATAGTAGATATAAGTTTCGAATTGCTTTCTTGATTAAAATATTCATACCTTAACATATCCGTTTTTTTTTTCAAATTATATAGATATATCTATAAGTATATACTAAATTCTTAGTACTTACTTGCTTACAGTTATAATCTACAAAACCATTTAACATAAAGTTTCAGAATCATAATTAGCAAAACTATTTATAATGTAAAACTGATTACGAAAATAATTGCAAGCGGTATCTATTCCCCGATTTCCACATCGTTCGTCCATTCACCGTTAGTCCATCAAGTATTATGTGCAGGTTGCTTACCTACAGTATAAATATTCTATGATGAGCTTTCGCTCAGCAAGTAGGAACTATCTATCACAAAACAACTGTAAGTTCACATGAACAAATATGCATGAGCCAATTATGCTTAATTATGATTGTGTCTTATTAAATTCTTATTATCTGATCTTATCTTATTTACGGGCCCGAGTGCTCGTACCACTTGCGCATAATCATCGGGACGTGAGGGTTTGCAAGGTCCCTAACGACACTGTGACTATAAACTGAACTGAATGCCTCCCTCTCAGAGGACATTATTTTTTTCCTTCTCCCTTGCAGAGCATGAGTTACCTCCCTCTCAGAGGCTGGTACGACACTCAACTGAGTTTCTTCTTATAAGTTCCTCTTGACTTATTAAGGTGTATGCAATATGACATAGCATAGCATACTATAACATGAAATGTAGTCAAACACATATAATTCATGTGCATTACTTAAGTGTATGCAGTATGACATGGCATAGCACACATAACATTAAATGTACTCAAACACATATAATTCATGTGTACTGTTTATTTTAAAAATCTATTTATACTGTAGGCGAGATTCCTACTTACCTGATTTCCAGTTAAAGTAGAATTTCTACTCACTCATACCTTCTATCCTCTACTGCTAAGTTCTATAAAGGAACGCTTATTTAGACGGTAAGATTAACTTTTAGTATGTTATTTTTATTTAGCATAGTCATAAAGGAATTAAATCCTTCCTTAGAACGTATTTATCCTTTTTATTAAGAATCGTAAAAATTTGTAATTTCTATAATAAGAATTAATTAAATCCTCATAATTATGTCTTCCTTAATTGTCATTACAAATTTGTGCTAAATTGATAATTCATTAATTATCTTATCTGTATAATAAGTCTAATAATTTAGTTAACTAATTTTGGTAATTAATTAACCCTCTTATTCATATACAAAGTCTACATAATTTAGTTAATGAGTTTTAGTAATTAATTAACTTCCTTCACCAAATTAATTAACTTCCTTAACCATATTCTAAGTCTTAGATAATTTAATTAATTAGTTTAATAATTAATTAAATTATCATCCATAATACACTTTTAATAAACTTTACTTTACCGCACTTGATAAGCTCATAATAGTGTTGAGGTCCGTATTTAACATCATAAAATTAAGAGTCTAGCGTATCATTTTTACAATTTTCGCTTACACGCTTATTTGAAAACCGTTAAGTTTTATTGGAAAACTATATACGACGTTTAACATAAACATAAACATAATTCGTGAATCTCATAATTAATGTATTTCGTGAAAATCATACACCGTATACGACTATCTTAATTAAACTGTAAGCAAGGTTTGTACTTGCCTAGATTCCGAGCTAAGCAGTTCTGATAATATCTCGCTCGTCGTGTCCTCTTGCGCATTCCTCAAAACTAATTATGGGAAAAACTGCAAGCACTATGAATGATCCTTGAGGAACATCAAAGCATTTAATACTCTATTCTGATCTCCACTTGTTTAGTCCGAATCACCTCGATCCGCGTGTAACTAGTACCAGACCATTCTTATCAGAGTTGAATTTGGTCAAACGGAGGTCACCATTGCATTTAATATGCTGAAATGAGTCGGGATATGGTCTCGGATTATTGAACGGAGGTCGATAGCCTGATAAACGACACCTCACTGAAATACAGCTGCGGCGGCAACAGTGTATGAAGGCGTACGGCGGCGAAGGCTCCCGGAGAGTTTTTTCGCGGCGGACTTGGGTCTTACCCCCTTAAATCGACCCTTATGAGTCCATTGGTGTGGTCAATTTCACACCATTCGGCATGTAACAGTACATATTGGGACCGGCAACGTCGGTTAAATTCGGTGACTCAAATCTCACATTTTCGGTCATGACATCTTAAAAGTGGTTGAGAGGTTTTCTTACCCATGATCTTATGAGTGTTTTGACACCAAATTCACAATAATCCAACGGTTAGATCATCGTAACCAGCCTACACCATCACGAAGGCGGGGACGAGATCTGTTTTCTGGCCAAACGGCGACGGCAATGGCTGATGAGGCTATAATGGAGATCATGGAACATCAGGTTTGATGAGGCTATAAAGTCTTATGGATTTGATCAAAATATTGATGAACCATGCGTCTACAAGTACAAGAAAGAAGAGAAAGTGGTCTTCTTAATTCTTTACGTCGATGACATCTTACTCATTGGGAATGATGTGGGATTGATGACAGATGTAAAGGAGTGGTTAGCTAACCAATTCCAAATGAAAGATTTGGGAGAGGCAAGCTATGTTCTTAGGATTAAGATTATTCGAGATCACAAGAAAAAGCTTTTGGCGTTATCACAGGCATCTTATATAGACAAAGTGTTGTCTAGGTATTCGATACAAAACTCTAAGAAAGGGAATTTGCCTTCTAGGTATGGTATTCATCTTTCTAAGGAGCTATGTCCAAAGACTCCACAACAGGAAGAAGATATGAGATGGTATCCCTATGCTTCGGCCGTGGGAAGCCTTATGTATGCCATGTTGTGTACAAGACCAGATATCTGCTATGCAGTGGGAGTGGTCAGTCGCTACCAGTCCAACCCAGGATTAGATCATTGGGTTGCAGTAAAGTGTATTCTCAAGTATCTTAGGAGAACGAGAAACTATATGTTGGTATATTCCGGAGAAGATCTGTCTCTCACCAGATACACGGATTCTGATTTCCAATCGAATAGAGATAGTCGACGGTCGACATATGGATCTGTGTTCACTCTTAATGGAGGAGTTGTGGTATGGAGAAGTGTAAAGCAAAAGTGTGTTGCTGACTCTACCATGGAAGCTGAATATGTTGCAGCTTGTGAAGCCGCAAAACAAGCTACATGGCTCAGGAAGTTCTTAACTGATCTAGAAGTTGTTCTAGATATGGACAAGCCAATTAAGCTCTTCTGTGACAACAGTGAAGCAGTGGCTAATTCAAAGGAACCTAGAAGCCATAAGAGTACAAAACATATAGAAAGGAAATATCACCTGATCAGAGACATTGTGGATAGAGGCGATGTAGCGGTTCTGAATACCGCGTCAGAGAACAACCTTGCTGACCCGTTCTTGAAGACATTACCATTGAATGTATTTGATTGGCACTTAGATGGATTTGGGATTAAAGACATGACACACCTGCTTTAGGACAAGTGAGAGATTGTTGGGAATAGTGTCCTAGAAGCATGAGATGTAATAGGATATTTATTATTTAATTAATAAAAGAGTTCATTCATCATTTTATAAGCATAAATATTTATGAATATTTTATGAATATCAAATGAAAATTTTGTGATTATTTATGTAACCTTAAATATTGTATATAAGTGTTATATACGAGAGGATAATGTTTAAGGATAATAATAAAAAACGTTGTTCATAATGAATTTAATTAAAGTTTAAAATCTTTAATTAAAACATTATTAATACATGTCATTCCCATTTAGAATGGAACGGTGCTATCCACACTGTTAATATGGTGAGATATTGAATGAGTGTATTTCGCATAATGAGATTGTGTGGAACAAGGACACAGACACAATATGAATTTCTAATAATTTCCGTTAAGTATAGAAATTCTAATTGAGTCTACCGATGGTCATATATAGGATGATCTTAATCCTGAGTTCTTAACAAACTCCTATTTATGGATTTATGTCTTTTGATTTACTCGGTACGGATTCCGAGACCCTGAATCCTATTCCTTGTATTTTGGAGACATAATGAAATAGGTAGCTGAGAATGTTATTATACGAGATGGAATCCATTCCTTCTTGAGAAAGAAGCAGATAAAGTGTTTAATTAATTATTAATTTTATTGGAGTTCAGAATTATAGGTCCATTAGTCCCCGCGTCGTCCTTGTAATTCTACCAGACACAAAGGGCAAAATGGGAATTTTAAAATTACGGAATTATAAAATTAAATACTCAAAAAATAAGTAATTGAGAATTAATTATTATTTAAATAATGAAATTATTTAAATTTGAATTAATTAATTAATTAAAGTGTTTAATTAATTATTAATTTTATTGGAGCTCGGGATTATAAGTCCATTAGTCCCTGCGTCGTCCTTGTAATTCTACCATACACAAAGGACAAAATGGGAATTTTAGAATTATGAAATTCTAAATTAAATACTTGAAAAATAATTAATTGAGAATTAATTATTATTTAAATAATGTGATTATTTAAATTTGAATTTGAATCATGAACATAATTTAAATTTATCCTTTTAAACTTATTTGATAAGTTGTTCAATTTAGAATTCAAATTAATTTAAGTTTGACTTAAATTCAAATTTGAATTTGAATTAAAATTGGACTACAGGATAAAGGATGATTTTCTCTTCCATCCCTATGTGCAATTGGCGCCACACACAGGGATAGGAATCCCTAGCATGGCCGGCCACACAGGGATAAGGTAGAGGAGAATTTTTTGTTCAAAATTCAAACAGGAGAGAGAGATTTGATTCCTTCCAGAAGTTGGACTTCTACTCTATAAATAAGAGATGATGAAAAATTACGCGTGACAATTTTTTAACCTAATTTTTGGGGCTGGCCAAAAATTACATTATAGAGAGAAAGGAAAAATTTTTCTCAAAAAAAAAAAAATTCTACATCGTGCATGCGTTGGTGTTTGTGGAAAATTCAAGTGTTTAATCAAACCCGTTTTAGTCTCGAGTGTGCCCACACACACGTCTACGTAGATTCAAGGAATTGACGTGGAAGACTTTGGTTTTCTAAACACAAGGCTTTAGAGCAACGATCGTTTGTGGTCAAAGAACTCAAGTTATCATCCGAGTCGGCCTCCAGGTATTTTTCCTAATTGAGTTCTTGATATATAAATTAATGTGATTAATTTATTCGTGCATAAATTAATATAATCTATAGAGTATCTCAAAAGTTTTATGAAAATTTTTGTTATACTTGATCCGCCCTCCGCACCACGCTTCCGCATCCGAATTCGATTCGGTTACCAGCAATTGGTATCAGAGCGGTCTATAGACGATATTAATTTATGCTTCGATTATTTGATAATCAAAATTGATACATTAAATATGTGATATTTAATTATGTATGTGATGGGTAGGCAATTGCATTTATGGATGTTTATTTTAATTCATGTTGATGAATTATGGATGGTGGATTTGGTCGTTAATTGTATGGTTCCATAGATCGGTTATATTCATTCATTGATAAATTATTTGTAATTTGATTCGGGATTAGAATTATTGCAATTATAGGTTTTGGGTAGAATTAGGGTTTTGATTTTGAATCAAAATGAGGCCTTGAAGATCAAGTTTGAAGCCTTTGGCGATGCCCAGAAAATTTCCAAAAATCGCCTAAAGGGGGCGCCCCAGCGCGTGGCCCAGTGCGCGGATAGTCCGCGCGGGCGCGCGGTCAGACTGCACGCGCGCGCACCCAGGCGCACGGCTAGCGGCCCAGATCCAGTAATTGGACCCCGAACGGGCCCGAGGTTTTCTGAAACCCGAAAAAGTTTCGGACCCCAAGGAAGGTGAAATCTGACCCGAAGACAAAGAATGAAGCCGAAAAATAGAGAACTCAATAATCAAAGACCCGTTGATGTAACGGAAGAAATATAATTATTGTAATTATTTATTTATTCGATTGAGTTGTAATTTATTTTTTCATGGGACCCGGTCAAATCCATCTCAATAGCCGATTGCATATAATATGCCATATAGATATATTGTGCCTACTCATATGTTTTATAACATGCCGTGCATATACGCGCATTTATTATTATTTCTTATAAAAAGGTTTTAGAAAAATAAAATAAAATAAGAACCATGCGCTAAAATCAATTTAATATGATTAAATTGATTTAAGTTGCAAAATTGATTTGCAAAATAATGTTACATGTGAAATTCAATTTAAGAGTTAAATTTTGAATTTCACATATCCGAAAAATAAATTGTTTATTTTTCGATTTGAAAACCATGATATGTGTTTTCAAACAAAATACCTATTTACAAAATAATGAGTGGGAGAGGGTTCTGTGAGATTCGAAAGGGGCTTCGCGGCGGCACCGATTCTGCACTCCCTACAGAAAGTGTTCTTTCGGATCAATAACAAGGTTAACTTCCTAGCGATAGGATTCAAGGATGTATTTTCAGTTTGACCTACCCTACGGCGGCACTCCGGAATTAAGTTTGTAGAATCTGAAACGATGGATTACACTCATAAAAATATAATCAAATTGTTGATCATATTTTTGACCAAAATTAACGGTAATTAATAAATATGAGAATATGAGATATTTTGATTGTATTTATTAATTGAGCATGTATCGGTTTAATTTGTGATATTTTGACCTACCCTACGGCGGCACTATATTCGTGGTAAATTGGATTATCGTTGGCACCTAAAAATTAAAACATGATTTATGTATTTTTCATGTGCATCATGCATCATATTTAATTGTGCCTAAATTCACATGTTTTTTATATTCATGCGCATAAAATGATTAGATGAATATTCTACTTATTTTCAGCAACATGTCAAATCCTATTATCACACTACTTGCGACTGAAAAACTGGATGGTGATAACTATGCTAAGTGGAAAAGTAACATGAACATACTGTTGGTCTGCGAAGACTACAAATTTGTCCTAGTAGAGGAATGTCCTCAAGAACCCGCGGCTAATACATCTAAAATCGTAAAGGAGCCTTATGATCGTTGGATCAAGGCCAACAACAAAGCAAAGTGCTTTATATTGGCCAGCATTAGTGATGTGCTTCGCAAGAAGCATGAGGAGATGGAGACTGCTTATGAGATAATGGAGTCTCTAGAAGCCATGTTCGGCGCTCCATCAGAGATGGCTCGTTTGGATGCTATAAGGGCTTTCATAAATGACAAGATGAAGAAAGGTTCTTTGGTTAAGGCACATGTTTTGACGGTAAGGAGGATCCATCGACCTTTAAGGATGCGATGGATGATTCTGATAAGGAAGAATGACAAGCAGCTACGAAACTCGAGATGGAGTCTATGCACTCTAACTCAGTCTCGCAACTTGTAGATCTACCCGAAGGGGTAAAACCCCTTGGATGCAAGTGGATCTTTAAGAGAAAGAGATGAGCGGATGGAAAAGTAGAGACTTATAAAGCAAGGCTAGTGGCTAAGGGTTATACCCAAAAGGAGAGAGTTGACTATGAGGAAACATTCTCGCCAGTAGCTATGCTTAAGTCCATCCGGATACTCCTGGCCATTGCAGCATATTTTGACTATGAGATATGGCAGATGGATGTCAAGACAGCTTTTTTGAATGGCTACCTTGAGGAAACCATCTATATGGATCAGCCAGAGGGTTACATAGAAGAAGGCCAAAAGTAGAAAGTCTGCAAACTGCAGAGGTCCATTTATGGACTAAAGCAGGCTTCTTTATCATGGAACATCAGGTTTGATGAGGCTATAAAGTCTTATGGATTTGATCAAAATATTGATGAACCATACGTCTACAAGTACAAGAAGGAAGAGAAAGTGGTCTTCTTAATTCTTTACGTCGATGACATCTTACTAATTGGGAATGATGTGGGATTGATGACAGATGTAAAGGAGTGGTTAGCCAACCAATTCCAAATGAAAGATTTGGGAGAGGCAAACTATGTTCTTGGGATTAAGATTATTCGAGATCGCAAAAAAAAAAAGCTTTTGGTGTTATCACATGCATCTTATATAGACAACGTGTTGTCTAGGTATTCGATGTAAAACTCCAAGAAAGGGAATTTGCCTTCTAGTCATGGTATTCATCTTTCTAAGGAGCTATGTCCAAAGACTCCACAAGAGGAAGAAGATATGAGACGGTATCCCTATGCTTCGGCCGTGGGAAGCCTTATGTATGCCATGTTGTGTACAAGACCAGATATCTGTTATACAGTGGGAGTGGTCAGTTGCTACCAGGGTTTCCATCCCTTGTGTGTGGCGCCAATACTAGATAGGGAAGGAAGAGAAAATCATAATTTATCCTGCAGTCCAATTTTAATTCAAATTCAAATTCGAATTTAAGTCAAACTTAAATTAATTTGAATTCTAAATTGAACAACTTATCAAATAAGTTTAAAATGATAAATTTAAATTATATTCACAATTCAAATTCAAATTTAAATAATCACATTATTTAAATAATAATTAATTCTCAATTAATTATTTTTTGAGTATTTAATTTTAGAATTCCATAATTCTAAAATTCCCATTTTGTCCTTTGTGTCTGGTAGAATTACAAGGACGACGCGGGGACTTATGGACCTATAATCCCGAGCTCCAATAAAATTAATAATTAATTAAACACTTTAATTAATTAATCAATTCTATTAATTCCAATAGTTACTCCACTATAAACTTGGAATTGAACTCTCAAAATTATAGACATTAATTACTTCTAAACTGTGAAGTGTCTATTTGATATAGTCATTGCATATAGATCAATCCTCTATAAATAATTCATAATTAGAGTCAGGTAGAATCCGTTAACCTCTCTAATTATATCTGCATCCTTGAGTACCATTGATTCTCTAATGGATAGTGATTCATAAAACACATTCATGAACCAGAGCGCTCTTACTAATCCAAGTACCGAATCAACACTCAAGAGAATTATTTATCTACTTCTTTCTCAAGAAGGAATGAATTCTATCTCATATAATAACATTCCCGGCTACTTATTTCATCATGTCTTCAAAATACAAGGAATAGGATTCAGGGTTTCGGAATCCGTACCGAGTAAATCAAAAGACATAAATCCATAAATAGGAGTTTGTTAAGAACTCAAGATTAAGATCATTCTATATATGACCATCGGTAGACTCAATTAGAATTTCTATGCTTAACGGAAATTATTAGAAATTCATATTGTGTTTGTGGCCCTGTTCCACACAATCTCATTATACGAAATACACTCATTCAATATCTCACCATATTAACAGTGCGGATAGCACCGTTCCATTCTAAATGGGAATGACATGTATTAATAATGTTTTAATTAAAGATTCTAAATGTTTTTGATTATTATCCTTAAATACTATCCTCTCGTATATAACACTTATATACTATGTTTAAGGTTACATAAATAATCACAGAATTTTCATTTGATATTCATAAAATATTCATAAATATATGCACATAAAATGATGAATAAACTCTTTTATTAATTAAATAACAAATATCCTATTACATCTTATGCTTCTAGGACACTATTCCCAACACAATTCTGGGGATGATCGAATACAAGAATATCAATCATTGACTTAGAATATAGAAAGTCGAAGAAATTTCTATAGTCGAATCTGACTCTAAAAGAAGAATCAATAGGAATTTAATATTGAATATATATGAAATCAAATAATGATTAAATCTCTAAAATCTGATGACTGAATGAGGATTTTTGAAGCTAAGATCGACTACAAGTCTCGCACCAATGATAACCGTACACTGGAAAGAGAATGAATGTTATGGCATGTTTTCATATTAGGAAGGAAATCACCAGGACTAACATTCAAAACAAGGAGTAGTCTTTATCTTAGAATAACATTGATTCATGATAGAAAGATAACAAGAATCAAAATACGGTTATCAAGTAGAGAGTCCAACTCCAGTTCAAAACAGATTAAGAATAGAGTTCAAAATTAGAATCTCAAAAGCGAAATGGCAGAGAATGGTATGGTATAGAATTGATATCCAAAGCCAATGTCTTACAATGACATGGTTCAAGTTAACGAGAGAATCACCGAGACTAACACTCGAGACAAGGAAGAATTTTGATTCATGAGTAACATAGAACTATGATAGAAAGATAACACGATTCGATATGCTAATAATAATAGGGGGACCAGCTTCTGGTCAAAATATATTAAAAATAGAACTCAAACTTGGAATCCTAAAACCTGTGGGTTATGACCTACCACGCTTCCCAAATAAAAGCTGAACATAATTTAATATCAAAGATAAGCGTCAATCTCTCGACAGGATCTATAACCACCATCATCATTATTCGAAGGAAGAACGATATCTTGTCAACTCAAGAAATTTATGAAATAAAACACTCTTGAGCAAAACTCTCTCAAGAGATAAAAGAATGCATCACGTGAACTGAAACGAGTAGCTAAGATACAAATCTAGATTGCAAGACTAAACTTGCGCATTGATCAAATTGGAAAGAGCCAAACAAGGAAGAAAGAAACTTTAACGTTCAAAACTGCTTGATTTTAAGTCTTCGCCCTCCATCAACTTAAACCCACATGTTAGACGTGTCGAAAAGTGGAATGGACCAATATCGGGAATTCAACTATGTGGAAGTCAGAACGAATATCATCTCAAAATTGAAATACTCATGAGAATTTCAAAGTCAATACTGATTTTGAATTTGAAACTGACAAAAGTCAATATCACTTGTGGAAACAAATCCATAATATTGGATCAAAATGAAAACTTCACGAGAGTTTCAAAGTCAAACTTTGATTTTAAGCTTCATATCAATAAACATCAATATAGGAACATCGAATCTATCCATCGAAGTACTCTAGGAAAATGAAAGGACTCTAACGTCAAATTCTCAAGTGCAACTGTATCATGTATAAACTAGTATTGTACGACACGTCTCGACACAAAAACTGTTAAAAGAACAAAACTAAATAGAAAACTCACAGATATGATTTTCCATAGAATTTGAAGTTGTGCCCTGATACTAAAAACTGTCATGACCCCAAAGATGAGACCGTGATTATTGGGGTTTAATTTAAAATTTAACTTAATTAAATTGGATTGTTTAACAAAAATCACAATAATAAATACATAAATATCAATATAGTTTGCTCCGGAGACTTTCTTTTGCAAATAATATTTAAAACAGTCCATAAAGTTCAAGAAAAATAGTACAACTCTGGGATAATGTCGACTAATACAGTTTATATATAAAAATACAGTACATCTCAGAATTAAAACTGTAAATCTGAAATAAATGTACTACTTCAAATCTCGCGTCTTCAATCCATTGACATCCACTTATCACGTTGTAAATCTAAACCGCTAACTCTGGAGGGGATTTAAAACATTGAAAACATAATAGTAAAAGTGAGCAGAAGGCCCAGTAGGATATAATTTTATAAAACATTATAAATAAAGGTACTCACGGTCCGAAGACATACACCCGGAACCGATAATCATTTTCTTAAAAAAAAGAAATACTCACATAATAGTTGTAAAATATCTGTATAATGAAAATATGTAGAGTCATAACACCACTGAGCAAGAAGTGGATCCGTATGGATTTTGGGACCAGCCCCCCAAGGATACGATTCTCATATCCTAATCTCTGAGGCCACCATGTATTTTATCGTTTCTTAAAATATTTCATTTTAAAAATGATACTCTTTAAAATCTCATTTCCAAAATCATTAGAAAACTTAATAGTATTATTCATGCTATTTCCTCTAAAATCATTTTCTTTCAACATGTTTTGTTCTAAAACATTTTCATTGGCCAAAATCATTTAAAGTAAGCCTAACAAGGATATGGACAAGAATATCCTACCTCTGGATAATTTAATCTCCAGATAACTTCACATTGTCCAACCGTCTATTCTTGAAGCTCCACAGCTCGCTTTGAACCTCAATGAATTCATTTAATTCACCTCGATATGTGTGCACGGTACCGGTAGACTTTTCAACGGAGTGGAATTGGTGCAACCGGAAGTCACCGTTGTGGTCAGTACACCTCGATATTAGAATCTCAAGAACTGAGACTCGCCAGAATCCTGCCACTGGCGGCGGTGGTACGGCGGCAACGGCAGTGGAGGTTGCAAGAGCACATTTTCGCGACGAAATTGGGTCCTACCCCCCCCCCCCTTCTAAGTTCAATGGTGCAGTCAATTTCACCAAATTCAATCTCAATCTACTCCGATCAAATGCAAAAACGTCAAAAAAATCTGGCGACTTGGTTTTGATTCTCTGGAAATGGAACCTCAAAATTGGCTAACGGCTTTTGTTACCCACTTCCTTCTGAGTGTTTTGACACCAAAACCATGACTATCCAATGGTTGGATCATCAGCACCACCTCCACCCAAACGGCGGCGGCCGCGAGCTCTAATCTCCAGCAAAAGGCGGCGGATTCGGACGGCTGAGGGTTGCTTCTTGCTTTACGTCATCCTCTGAGCCCAATGGCACTGACGGTGTCAAAAACGGAGGCCGGAATAGTGCACAACGGAGAGGAGGCGCGGCGGCCGAAATGGGTGGCTCCTGGGATGGCGCTCTGGCGATAATGGATGGGTGAGACGGCATGGGTTTTGTTCGTCTCGTCGAGCTGAGTCCATAGGGACCGGAATCACTCCGATCGGAGGTCGGACGGCAAAGTTATGACGGTAAGAATTTATGATAGTTTTCGGACATTTCGCTGGCGATTGCGGCTGTTTCCAGCGGATATGGAGGTCGTGTGGCATGTCAACGAGTCCAGCTTGTCGAGAGCTTTCCGATGGTGTGGGTGGTGTCGCGAAACGACACCGGAATCTCATCGGTGGTAGGTGGCCGGCATGGAGAGAAAGAGTGAACGTGGGAAAGAGAGTGTGTACGTGGGAAAGAGAGAGAAAGAGAGAAAAATGAGAAAAAGAAAGAAAAAAAAAAGAAAAAAGAAAACATAAATTTATAGGACGTTTGGAAAGGGAATTCGTACCATGATTCGAATCATGGTTCGTGGTTCGCTACAGTATTTTCTCTCACAAAAAATACATGTAAAACGAGAATGATTCTGAATCATGGTTCTAAATACATGAACCAAACATCCCAGACATTTAGGACAAATTTGATAATTAGACTCCAAAGTCTAGTTTAAATAGAGTATGAAATGACTCATTATTTAAATTTTGAAAAATTAGTTACCAACACATAAAACTATTTGAGGGACAACCGTGTCAATTTCAAAACAAATATTTTTAAAAGAGAATGGTCCTTTACATGATAATTATAACTGAGAATCTTTCACTAATCTCGTATTAATCAACACTAATCATCAGATTTGATTAATTAATCGTAATTAATTTAATCGGATGTTACAAATCTATAGTGCAATTAAACACAAAAAAGTGTGTTTAGTTCATGAATTTAAAATCATGATTCAAAACCATTTTCAATTTACGTATATTTTTTATAAAAAAAAATATTGTAATAAGTCATAAATTATTATCTAAACCACTTTATACGCACGCGAAGTTATTGTTATCGCCTCTTCCCATTATCGCTTTCCTCTTAAAGGGTAATGCACTATGAGGAACACTTTTTTAATACTTTATTCCGAAGAAATGAAAAAGTAAAAATAAATAAATAAATAAGAGTGGACGGGCCCAACGCAGATGTAATGAATCCTTTGCCATTTTCTTAAGGAAAAAAAAAAAGCATTGAATGATTGAATCCTTTGAAAAGGTTAAAGTGGGTCTTTGGAGACGCACATTTTTCAGTGGTCATGTTTGGCAAGTGGTAAGAAGGGTAACATAGCATGTACCAATCTCCTCCGACTTCCACACAAGGATTTCACTACAAGAAAATACACTTTCCGCGATCAAAACTTTTGTGATCGTAGACCGTAGATTTAGAATAATGGTCTCTGGTTGGTAAAACTTTGAAAAACTATATTCAATATTCCATTTTCGTATTGAACACTTAAAGAACTTCATCACTAGAAAATCTTCCAAATATTCAAGGTCAATACTTTGTAATTGCATTACGCGGTTCCAAGTCCTCTCATCTTTAGTAACGGAGTACCAATGCTAGTTGTTCATGTTTAAGACACCAAGTATAACAACAAAAAACTACGTTTTTTGTAGTAGGGTATTAAGAAAAACAATTGGTGTCTAAATCATTGAGGGTGCGTATATATACGGTGGTCTTTTTTTCACAATTTAAATCACAATTTAAATTTTTTGTAATAGTATTTTTTCATAAAAATTTAAATTTAATTTTTTTAAAAGTGTTTTCTTTTATATAAATTCACTTTTTAACTCAAATTTTTAATTAAAAAACGTGAAAAGAACCAACGTGTAATAAAAATAATATTATTTAAAAACATCAAAACTAAAACTCTAAAAGCGACCATTAGATACAAAAATAATGGAAAAAAAAAAACCTTTTCTTTCTAGGAGAATAACCCTATCCTTCAAAAACTATATAACATGAAGTTTATACATGTATAAATATTGATAATAATCATTTCTCAATTCTTATTATGTAATCTCCAAAAAGGGAAAAAGGTTTTCATGAAATAATTGTAGGACCCTTTCTTTCTAGGAGAATAACCCTATCCTTCAAAAACTATATAACATGAAGTTTATACATGTATAAATATTGATAATAATCATTTCTCAATTCTTATTATGTAATCTCCAAAAAGGGAAAAAGGTTTTCATGAAATAATTGTAGGACCCC
>NW_010363284.1:481744-487704 GCF_000414095.1 Morus notabilis
CCCCCCGGGCTATATAGAGAAGCCGCTCTAAAAACCCAAGCCGCCTCGCCTCCCTCTCTGCGCGCGAAACTCCGGCCTAGAAAACTACTTCGCTCACCTCGACTCAGTTGTTGAACCTCCTCTCTCTCTCTCTCTCTCTCTCTGGGTTGTTCTTCTTAAAGGAAATGGAGGTGTCTCAGAAGAAGCAGGTTTACCTCTTCTACTGTTCCGAATGTGAAGACCTTGCCCAGAAAGTTGCTTCTCAATCTGACTTCATTACCCTTCAGACCATCAAATGGAGGTCTCTCTCTCTCTCTCTCTCTCTCTCTCTCTCTCTCTCTCTCTCTCTCTCTCTCTCTCTCTCCCTCTCTCTCTCTCTCATACAGACTCTAACTAAACATACCCATATGCTTACTTCACATGTTTTGTCTGTTAATATGCTCTATTTATCTTTTTGGTTATGGAATTAAAATGGGCACTTTTCTTCTCAGCTCATTTATGAAAAAGAAAAGCTGGGTGTTTTAGTTTTCTTAATACTTGAAAGATTTTTGCTTGATGGTGTTTGGAGTTTCCAAAAATTTGATCTGTATTCCTGAGTGAAAATGAAGCATTTCAATTTGGTAGCATCTTTTTGAGGTTGCATATTATAATCGGGTGGAATTGGATTGGTACATTGTCTTTTACTTGCAATTTAAATTGGCTTGTATTGGTTGTTAGAAAGGAATTATAATGAGAAGTAGAGATGTTTTAATGTTTCAGTTAGTCATAAAAGTGGTCCAGAACCATCATCTACACCACTTTTCTGTCCTCTCTGTGTGCGCGTATCATGTAGTCTCTTGACTGGGGTAATTAAAATAGGATTAATGTGAATAATTTCACTCATTTCGTTACTCAGATTTTTTTTTTCTTTTTGTGCCGAGAACATATCACTATAAGAGATAAGACCTCTGCTCTTCAACTAACTAGTTGTAAAAAGAAGGAACTTTTGTTTTGTATTTCACCTGATTCAATACTGATTTATTGTGTAAGCTTCAAGCCTTTCAGCCATTTATACAGTTGTCATAGACATCGATGCTGACACATGGAATCAACATGATCTTCTCGTGATATATTGATATAATACATACATACATACATACATACGTACATATATCGTTAAGGAACAATAGAGGGTGGTATACCCAGATAACTGTAGGGAGGGAGTGTATCAATCTCTTACAAAGTGGGTGGCCTATATACCCCGCCCACCATTGTGAAACCGACCTGAACTAAAACCTTGTTTTGGAGAACAAATAGCCTTACTACCCCGCCAAATCGCTGGTGGTTGGGATGATAGTTTTGATTAAGCATGGAAGTGCTTTAAGAATATTTCTGCAGAGGATTAGCGGTCTTGGACGTCTAGGAGCTTATGAATGGGCTTATGAACGGTTTTCCATTCTTTTTAAAATTAATTTGAAGGCATAGAGTTTACTGTCCATTTACTCACAAAACTTATAAAGATTGGCTAACCTCAAAACTTATAAAAGTTTTCTGTGCTGGTCTTTTATTTTCGGCTTCAAAATTAAACAATAGAAAGGTGTGTGTTATGTAAGATAATTTGTGATACTGAATGGTTTCATATGTAAACAGGAGTTTTGATGATGGATTTCCCAACATTTTTATAAACAATGCTCAAGTACTTAGAGGTCAACATGTTGCCTTTCTGGCATCCTTCAGCTCCCAAGGAGTTATCTTCGAACAACTTTCTGTGATTTATGCACTGCCACGACTTTTTGTTGCCTCCTTTACTTTGGTATTGCCTTTTTTCCCAACTGGTTCCTTTGAGCGAATGGAAGAAGAAGGGGATGTTGCCACTGCTTTTACCCTTGCCAGGATGTTGTCAAATATTCCCATTTCAAGAGGAGGCCCCACTAGTTTGGTCATATATGATATACATGCTTTGCAGGTTTGTTTTAGGCTTCAAGTGATTGTCATATTTTCTTTTATTACTCGCTAATAATTTGTTTATTTCTGTTGGGATGAAAAATTCAGGTTGCTCGGTGTTTCCTGAAAGTTTACTTTTATGTATAGTGATGCTGCTTAGACGTTTATTGGTCTATTGACACAATTAGCAGCGTGTGTACCATCTTTTGTTGTTCATTTATATCTTTTCTATTGTGGCGTTTGAAGCATGATTGCCATTCGTCCATCCTTTAAGAGTAACTTATAACACACTCTTATTTTGGTTGGTTGCTGATGAATTCAATTCTAGGCTATTTCTATACCTTTTCCCATCTTTTGAATTGATTCCAATCAGCCAAATTAGAACTCCCTTAGTGTAAAATCACGAGTTAGTCTATTAAAAATATGTTATGATTGTTGTTCTTATGCTCGTAAGACAAGGATACCTATTTTACAAAAACATCCGATTGATGAACAGAAACTCACGGACAACTTCATGCATGCAAGTAGTAAAAAATTAACAGTGAATCATTAGCACTCTCCAATTCTTTTGAATGGTGTTATTTCATTTTCTTGTTGTTTCATGTTTTGATGCATGACCATTTGCCTTTATTGTTATGACGTTAGGAGTCTCTGCGATTTTAATGAGTATAACTCTCCATATTTTCTAAGCCCGCTTATTTCTTTTGGTAAATGCTCACGCGGTCATGTTCTCTTGTAACACAGGAAAGGTTTTACTTCGGGGACCATGTTTTGCCTTTGTTTGAGACGGGCATTCCTCTCTTAAAGCAACGCCTGCACCAGCTTCCTGATTCTGACAAGGTACACTTCTCTTACTGTTTACACCACAATCCCTTATCTTCCTATGGTAAATGGTTAGTCACTTGTTCTGTTATCACTGTCCCTGATCTTCATCCTAATTATTGTCCTATCCCAGATAGTTGTTGCATTTCCCGACGACGGTGCTTGGAAACGATTTCACAAGCAGTTGGATCATTTTCCCATGGTTGGTCTTGGATTTTGCTAAAGAATGCTATTGAGTAGCTCCATAGCTTATGTTATATAGCTTATCTAATTTTTATCAAATGGCAGGTGGTATGCAATAAGGTTCGCGAAGGCGATAAGAGGATAGTTCGAATCAAGGAGGGAAATCCTGCTGGTTACCATGTTGTGATTGTTGATGATTTGGTCCAATCTGGAGGGACGCTGATTGAGTGCCAGGTAATTTTATCAGTGGATATCCTTTTGAAGCATCATCTTACGAGCCCTTCACATAAGATAGAAAAAATTCTTCCAATTTTTTTGAATATGGTGTCATTTTCATATACTGTACATAACTGAAAAACACCTCAATTTGTGCACTGCGTAAGCTTGTTGAAAACTTGCAAATTGCCTCTGCTTTTCTTCCAGAAAGTATTGGCGGCTCATGGTGCCTCCAAGGTTAGTGCCTACGTGACTCACGGCGTCTTTCCTAAGCGTTCATGGGAGCGGTTCACACACAAAGATGGTAACTACTGAGGATGGGCGGTTCACCCACAAAGATGGTAATTACTTTTTCTTTTTTTTGTAAAGATGGAAACTTTTAGGCACCTCTACATTGTAGCGTGATCTTATTGGTATTTTGCTCCATTTTTAGGGTTGGAGAAGGCATTTGCCTACTTTTGGATCACAGATTCCTGCCCGCTTACCGTCAAAGCCATAGCAAACAGAGCTCCTTTCGAAGTTTTAAGCCTTGCAGGATCTATTTCCGAAGCTCTACAAACTTGAAAGTAGTGGGACATCATCCATATGTCATCGTTGCTTGGGAAAGGAAAAGTAGCTGTGGCTTGACTCTTGTTTTGAAAGCGTATTTCTCGCTTTCTGTTACTATTAACATCCATAATTGATACCGATTTGCTACAGAAATTACCGTCTATGGTAAATTCCCTCATGGTGTGGAATAATCAAACTTACAGATTACAAACATGACCGCAATATTTCCTTTCCATTTAGACAACGCAGAAAAAATGCATGTTGATTGAGATCGGCTTCTAGCTGAATTATCAAGAAGAAAACAAACATGAAAACACAAAAAAGGGAGCTCTCAATGAACAAGCAAACATAAACGTTTGTTTCCCACGTTTGAATTGAAAGTTTTAATTAAAAAGTGAATTTATGTGAGAAAAAATATTGTAACAAAAAAAAAAGAAATTAATTTTTGTGAGAAAAAACATTGCAATAAAACGTTTAAATTACGATACAAGGCTTTGGTTTTGGTTTTCTAGCGTGATGCCAAATGAACAGCTGAGGTGGAAGTTCTAGGATCTCATCAATAACCATGAGCGACATTATTGCATTTGCAATCCTGGAAACACTGTTTTAAGAATCAGCTGAAAAGCCAAAAACTCCTTAATAGAAACAATACATTACAAAATGTTGTTCCATTTTCAACTATTGAATATCATATCATAAAAAAAATTGAAGAACGAAGTGATACAAAACATCCTTTTTATATCTGTTCATCCCGGCTGCACATACATCCCAAAGCGCGGGATGCAATATGCATCCGAACATAAGATGTACAATATGTAGCCTTTTAGTTCTTAATTCTTGTTCTTAGTTCTCATCAGTGAAAATGTGCAGTGAAAAAATCTGGTAGAACATGCTGTATTAAGACGATGAAATAAAGAGACAGAAATGGAGTCATAAAACATCTGTACAAGACTTATATCATCCGATTCACGTTTCTTCCTCTACACAACACTAGCACAGGAACAGGATGGCTCAGTCTTTTCTCCCCCCACTTCTATACAAATTTTGACAGCCCCCTAAACTCTAAATTATTGATATTAACAAAAAGATATTTGCAAATGGATTTCAAAGATCCGGAACGAGAAGTGCATTAGAAAAAGAAAAATTCCAAAGGAGAGACACTGCACAAACCGGCGAGCAACGCATATGGCTGCAGAAAGACTTCACAATTTCAGCAATATGCTTCACCTTATTCTTCTCCTCTGGTTGAATATCAATTTGTCACTCTACATAACAACAAAAGGCTCTCTGCCTCGTTCCCTGCAATACTTACTTTTCCATGAATAATATGAAGTATCCTTAACTTAAAAAGTGGACACCACCGTGGTATGAACACTGACACTGATGTCGCAATTCGTCGGCTTCTCTACAATATACACTTAAATACCTATGAAACAGTTAGCACCCTACTCCCCATTTCATAAGGCTAAGAGTAGGATCATTGGTACGTTGTTAATTCTCAGCCTTTTCATCCAGACTTTCCTTTGGACTGTCAAGTGGATCCCCTATATAAGACCCGTCTGGCTGACGGATGCATATGTTCAAATTGCAAGAAATGAAAGGCTCCTGGAGTATTTGAAACCATATATATAGGGTCAATAGGGTTTTTAGAAGACTACAAGAAATAATAACTCCGAAAAAAACCCTTCATGAATTGAAAAGCTTTTCTTATTAGTGAAAAAACATTTATAGAATACAAACAAAATAGGAGGTAACAGCAAGGGGAAAGAGATCAATTAAAATATATTACCTGATCGCCAGTCTCTTGGCCCTCTGAGTGGAAGAGAATTGGCCGACATCGCTTGTCTTCATTCATGAGACTTGAATTTTGGAAGTGTGTTACAAGTGCAGCCTTACCCTGGATTCGGGCATATGCCAATGAAGCAACCTTTTCGCTATTGAACTTCTCCCACTTTTTTCCATTAAATGCCTGCACAAACTCGTTGGTTTAAAGCCTAACTGGTTGCTTTAAATTTTACCGCAGCAGATGAAAATCCTCGGTGTTTCAAGGATTTCTTGCAAACTTTTTAACAAATAAGACAGTAAAACAGGGACCAAAACTAACCTTGTAGAAGGATATAATGTGAGAAGGAGACACCATATTGATGAAGGCGTAACCCACATTGCACTTATTCTGTGAATAGGAGAATAGGAGTAGAACCATCAGCAAAAATCCAGTTTTTGAAGATTATAAAACTCGGGCCTTCTTTTTTTTTTTTTTTTTTTTTTTTTGCACTAAAAAAAAAAAT
>NW_010363284.1:487908-532612 GCF_000414095.1 Morus notabilis
AAAATAAAAAACCCGGGGCTTTTTTTTTTTTTTTTTTTTTTTTGTAGCACTAAAAGAAAAAGTATTTCAAGGATAGCACCAGTTTTGATTATCATCTCTTATGTCACTGCCACGTCAGATTCTTCTTGTAAATATAGCAACTACCAACAATCATAATAGTGCATTCTATAATTACTGGCGGTAGGTTCTAACGAGGCAATAACATAAAAGAAAATAATTAAATTAATGCTATTCTTTGTTTTGTAAGTTCTACAAAAAATGGCCCTAAAACTTAGCTCAACTAATCCTTAATCTCAGTGTGAAGCCAACTACACAAGGATAGTTTCCAATAAGATGTAGAGGATAATATCAAAGTTTGTAGCGGAAATAAAATACCTTGAAATCAATTGGCAAGTATAAAAAATCATAAGTGCCCTGGTGATTTTCATCAATAGCAGCCAGCAACATCTTTGAAGTGTACCTAATATGATGGAAAGATAAAAAGAAGTTTAATCATGCAGGAATATTTCTTTCAACACTAATACGACTTACAAACAATATGTTTTAAAAGTACGTGAAATCTTCTTACTTATTAGGAATATTTTTAATCATTAATGTAGTCCTAGTATCCTCCCCACTGATTATCTTATCCAAATCGAGCTGATACTGCTTCTTGCTGTCCAAATTCCCACTATACTCAACTCGGCGACTTCGACTACGATCAGCTAAGCCCTCACCACTAGTTGCCGGTGACCCTATGAAAGAACCATTCCCAAGGAAAACTGAACCAGGTTTTGGCAAAGAAAGCATTCTGAAGCTTGGTGAACCATTTTCAGTTATATTTCCTGGAAGACCAACACCAGCACTCAAGGAAGAACGACCACCGATATTCACCATGTAATTCCCATTGTTCCTATTTAATCCAACACCTCCAAACACAGGATTCATGAAGGATGTTTCCGGAGACTCTGGGAAGAATCCAAAATGCCTCTCAAGAGGAACACCAGATGGGGCAGATCCCACATGATGATGGTGAGATGACCCAATGAGAGAGCCATGCCGACTAGAGTATGGATAACCCTGTCCCTGTCCACTAGATGAGAAAGGGCGCCCCACAGATGATGTCGGCCAGGCAGAAGAATTGGCACGCTCAGGATAAGTGGTTGGGCTTCCCCAAAGAAATTGAGGACCAGACAATGTTCCAATACCAGACGAAATGGAATTTGATTCACCAAAAGAAATTGGTCCGGTACTTGAGCTCAATTTCTGATCAGTAAAGGAATGTGAATGTTGATAGGCCGCTGCTTGTGTTGACCCGGAGGTGTTATATAGCTGATTTGCAGGGTTAAACCTTCCCTGGTCCTTGCCAATAGGTGCAATCTTCGGGGAGTTAGAGAGATGAGGAGGAAGAATTGAAGCTAACCCAGTCAAGTGGTTGCTACTTACAGGACTGAGACCTCCCAGACCAGGAGACTTACTAAGAGCATGCATGGGATTATGTTCAACTGGACTGCCAAAATGCCAGTTACCTAGAGCCATCAAAGCTATTTCAGTTTATAATTGGCCGTGCATCTAAGATAAGCACCAAGAAAATTGTGGTCTGAGAGACCAAACATAGTACAGATGGATATCTACCTGGAGGAGAGTTGGCCAATGGTGATCCCACTTGAGGTCGGAAACTTCTAGCTTCATCTTGTTCAAGCTCTTGACTCAGTTGTTGCATCAAGCTAAACAAAAAGGAATAACAAATTACAGTTTTTTCACCAGATTAATCAACAATCAAAATATCAGATACAGTGTAGAATACAAGCGAAATCCACATATCATGGACAACTGGTAAATCAGAGTGATACAAATGTTGACCAAAACGATTGGACCAAGAGTTGCAAAGTTCCGAAATAAAGGACTTGAAATCACAAAAGTCTGAGAATGCTCTAGAGAAACAATGCAACGGGATCCAAGGAACTATTCAGACCAAATTTTGTACGAAGTTTTGTCCGATGAAATTTACAAACAAAACCCTCTAATTACCAACATACTCAAATGAGACCCAAGAACATTCTTTTCACGTTACCATTTACCCACATATTGTTATTTAATAAAACACAAGAATCCTGGAAATTTGAATGCCTAAGAGAGATAAACATAGAGTAAGACAAAGTAATGCATACTTTCGACGCGCTCCGCCAGGACGGCTTGGTTCAAGTTTTATGCGTTTGCCAGCTATGTCACTCCTATTCAGTGCTCTGAGGGCAGCCTCTGCAGCTCGAACATCATAAAATTCTATGAATTTATGGTGCCTTTTGTGTGGAGTTTCTCTAATCTGCATTTGCATATAAGAATGATCACATTTCATAACTAATAAGGTGAAACAATTGTCCATTCCTAAACGCTTGAAACAGAACTAAATGAATAAGTATATATATGATTGTATTTACACATATGTGTGTAGCAACTATGTAACTAATACCTCTTTGACCTCCCCATAAGCCCCAAATATTTGACGCAGGTCATCATTTGATACTGAAGCATCCAGATTGAACACTACCAGAGTTCCTTGGTTAATATCCTTCTCTGATGGGTTATCCTGAAATTTTAGCATAGAAAAAGCTTGCTTTATATAAAAGTCAATATAATTAACCCTTCCAAACTGAATCATATGAGAAGCATTTTTATTCAAACCTTGGGAATTGAAAAATGAATATCAAGTTTTCTTCGTCTCAATGGTTTATTCTGTAATGCACGCATTGCAGTACGAGCAGCTCGTATATCATAGTAAGATATCATCACAAAGCCTCTATGCTTGCATGCAGTATATAAAGTTCTGATATCTCCATATTGCTGCCAACAATAAGGGAGGGGGAGGATTCCATTATCAATAAACAATGAAAGAACTGAAATGAATGTGAAAATTGTGTGTTTACATATTCACAAGGCGGATCGCACAAAAAGGATGGATAATCACCAATTAAAAATTATCGAAAGCACAAACAAATGTCAGCTAATACAATGGAGGCAACACAGTATCACACTAACAGTCATGTGAAGTACCTCAAAGAGAGATCTTAATTCGGAGTCCTCAACGTTACTATTAATGTTTCGAACAAACAGGGTTCTTGAAGGATGCTCCCCATATGGGTGTTCCCCAGCCACTGTTCCCACACCATTTGGCAGCGCATAAGGGTTAACTCCGTTTGAGGTAGACGCATCGGTAATGCTCATTTTAGATATGCCCATGCTAAGGTTCTCTTGGGATTCTAAATCCATTTCCATTCCCCCTCCACTGCCAAAAAAATCATAATCTTCCATGTCCTCAAGCTGACTAGGCAATCCACTCAGGTCAAAATCATCGGTCACACCAGCTAAAAGCTCATCTTCATCATCAGGAAGCATGTTTCCAATTTCATTAGGTTCAACATCTTCAAGAGGATCTTTTAACCCTTTCCCTCGATCAAGCTTGTTTAAATTAGGCAGGCCATCATCAATCGATTTACCACCATTCCCCAAATCTGTGAAATTCACTACATGCCCACAAAACAAATCTCAATAGCAATTCTTACAGATAAGGATCCATAATATCTTGAGGGGAAAAGTAAAAGGCTGACATACATTTCTCATGTGGAAGGACGGGCAATGAGGTAGAAAACAAGCTGGCATCATTTGATGCATGATACGAATCAGTTTCGCGTAAGATCCCCCACAAATTGCTTCCCATCTTTTTTGGATAATTAACTGACGGAATCTGCAATGGACCTACACACAAATGCAAATCGCGTCTCAAGGACTCATGTGTCATAAACAAATAAATACATAAAACGGGTGCAGAATGCTCTCATCAGTCAAAGAAAAAGAGAGCACCTTCACTGCGGCTTGGCGTGGAATCTTCAAAATGCTTCTCCATGCTGATTGACAACTTTCTGTCAACAAAAGGGAAGTGAAAGAAATTAAGTCACACCATCACAGGACCATAAGATGGACACAAGAATGCTAATACTATTGAAGTCGCCGACATAGACTGTTAGAAACTTCGTAATTAAGTTTCTCGTGTCATCAGAAATTTCCTGCAGAAATTAACCATAATCAAGCAAAAGCATTGATAGTTCAAACACGTGTCTTTCAAGATAAAACAAAGATCATGATATGAACCAAATGCATAAACTTAGCTCTCTCTTCTTTTCAAACGATAAGAACAAATGCACAGCAATTAATGCAGAAAACTAAACTTAAACAAAAAAAAAAAAAAAAAAAAAAAAAAAAAAAAAAAAAAAAAAGAAATGTTCTTCATGGGAGAAATCAAGCTCAAAAGAGTGACTTAACAAGGTCAACCATAAAACACCAACCAAAATTTACCATAAATATTGATTGACACTTATAATCTAGTTCAAAAGGACATCAAAGCCGACAAAAAGCACTTAAATAGTCTATTGATGAGCTGATTCTAGTTTGATTTTATGTCCAACAGAAGAAATTTGGCTAAGATAAGATAAAATCACACAAAACCCATATGACATGTCAAAATAACCATGCCAAAAAACAGTGAGGAAATGCAGTATAAGGACTCAGCAGCTCATACAAAAAAGAACCCAGGTCAACACTGGTCTGCCCTCAAATTTAGCACACCGCTATTAAAAAAAAAAAAAAAGTTTTCACTTTCTTCATTCACCAAAACCCCAAAATACTAGCATAGTAACGAAAATTAAATAAAAATATAAGAACCCCACATGCAATAATCAGACAATCATAAACTCTCCGAAAAAAAAAAAAAATCAAAACTAAGTTTCAAAAAAAAAAAAGGCAAACGTGAATTACCTCAAATGATTGAGGAACAGATAGATAGATAGATAGAGAGAGAGAGAGAGAGAGAGAGAGAACCTGATGGGTAGTTAGAGAGAGTTCATTGGAAATGGGTATTGAGCAGAAACTCGATCAAATGAAAGGTTATTGTCTTTTTGATCAAGGAAATTTGTAGGAAGAGAGAGAAAGAGAGAGTTTCGTAGAAGCAGAGGTATTTATTTCTTCCACTCTTCTACTTCCTCCTCTCTCGCCGGGAAACCAGAGCAGAAAGAGAAAGCAACTGTAAAGAAAAATTAATTTCCGTTCTTCTTCTTGCTTGCTTGCTTGCTTTAAAAAAAATAAAAATAAAATAAAAATTCCTCAAGAAGAAAGAGAATTAAAACAGAAGAAAATGATTGGAGGTAAGAGAAGTAGTACTACTACCATGAACTTATTAATTATTATTTTATACTAAATAAATAAAAAAATAAATGAGAAATTAAGTTTCTCTCTCTACTTTCTCTCTCTAAAGGCTTGAGAATTGGGCTGTATTTGAATATCTTTTGGCGTCCGTTGACACAAAGCAAACGCACATTATACATATCACATTACACAACACTGCGCAACTCTTCTTGTTGAGTTCAATATTAAGCTGAGAAGAAATCTGTTTTAGATAATTTCAGGATAACATTTGACCTTGGTCTTATGTTGAAATTACCGAAATACCAGGATTCCCTGCTGATTACGAGACGTGTGGGTCATTACATTGGGGTTATGAAATGAACGTGGGTAATTGTGAGTGGTTGGTGAACGTAATGTGGGGCATGTTATCGAGTAGAATCGGGTGGAGGTGATTAGCGCCATACTTTATTAGTGTCGGGCTGCTGACGTGGTGTTGCGTTGCCGAAATGGGTGAAATTCAGCTGCATTTGTTTGATGTGTGGACGAATGATCCGATCCAATTATATGCAGCCGCGCCAGGTTCGTCAATATGGCTCAATTCGGTTTGGGTTACATGATACAATGAAGGGTCCGTTTGTTATAAGGATTGAAATCAGGGTGATTTGAATCATTTGATTTAAAATTATGATTCATTATTGAGTTGTTTGGTTAGGAAATTCATACTCCGATTTAAATCATGGCTCATAGTTCGCTACAGTGTTTTCTTTCACAAAAAATACACGTAAATTGAAAATAGTTCTAATCTTATGATTCTAATCCATGAACCAAACAGTCTCCATAATTTGAATCATGATTCAGAGTTATTAGAACCTTCGTTTGGATGTGTATATGCATGATTCTGATTCTAACATGAAATGTAATTCGAACCAGTGTTTAGTTGTCTTGTTTTTAAAATTTAAATCATGACTAAAATAAATATAATAAAAAATTATATAATAAATATAATTCGTTACGTGTAATTTAAAAAAAATAATTTGTTATATAATAAAAAAAATGAAGTACTAGAAAAAAATTATACAAATAATTATAACTCAAAATTATAACAAACCAACTACGAAATAAATAGAAAAAATGTGAATGAAATTATATAACAAGCCAAACATATATCAAATTTATCTCCCACAACTTTCCTGAGACTCATCTCTGTATGACTAATACTACCTCCTGTTATAACTGACCCTTCAAGGACATTATCATCAGTATCATCGTCATCAAATGAATCCTGACTTAGTAAGAGCTAGTGTGTCAAAGAAAACCACTTTGTAGTAGCAAAATTAGCCGATTTAAAGAAATCAAAACTTTAACATAAAAAATAAAATAAATAAAAAAGCTCTGACGAGAAATTTTAAACAAACGAAAAAAATCGAATGGTTTGGATTGGATATAATATGATTGGAGGTAAGAGAAACAGGAAGAAAAACTCCTCGTGAAAATTGAACCATGATCTGCACAATTTAGCAGCAGAAGAAAATTTTCTAGTCAGCTCAAAATCAATCCATTTCCGGTATGAAACAAAAAAAAAAAAAGGAAAGGGAAAAAGTGGGTTTATGATTATAGATTAATGCAAAAAAGACTTGATGCTATTTTCAGTATTTGAGATGTTAGCAAGTCCACCAACAATTAAACCTGCCACAGAAATAATAATGTAAAATCCAAATTCACATTTTTCCAAAACAAACTGCTAATTAATAGCCCTAATTACTAATAAGAGCTAGGTTAGTCGAATAAATACCTATCAAAAGGGAAGCACTGGCCTCTGGAAGATAATAGAATTTGTGACGGCGGAGAACGTGGCCGAGGACGAAGGAGAGGACAAGCATCATGATCTGCAGAAGAATCCCGACGCCGGCGGCTTGCTGGTCCTTTCCCGGCGTGGGTGTTGGAATAGAGCTTCCATTAGAGTCCGACGGCGATATTCGCAACAACTGAACGTCCTCAACCGCCATTGTCGGTCCTCGAAGCTATCGACAACCACTTCGAATCCTAAGCTCCTCGATCGCCGATTAATTCCAGCTTCCGATGCTGATTTTTCGGGTTGGGAACCTCATTTTTCTGTGTGTGGAGCGTTTTTCTTCTTTTCTTCGCAAACCGCTCAGTTTCCCACGTGAAGAAAAGTGATTAACTCCACGAAGCACAGTAATATTACTGTACAAAGATTGAAGTTAAGACATTATTTAAACGTGTATATGCATGATTTTAACTTGAAATGTGCTAAAATAATGTAATTTAAAAAATTATATAATAAATATAATTTATTATGCGTAATTTAAAAAAAATATAATTCGTTATTTAATTAAAAAAATTAAAGTATTAGAAAAAAATTATGCAAATAATTATAACTCAAAATTATAACAAATTAAGTGAGAAATAAATAAAAAAAATGTAAATGAAATTATATTACAAACTAAGCATATATCAAACTTGTCTCAAAATTATAACAAGCCAAGCTTCCATTATATAAAAAGCCAATGACTAGAGAAAAATTATGTCCTGCACCTACTATCCGTGTCAATACAAACATATGCCTCCTTTATCCATGGTAGCAATTGTATAAGTACCATCTTGAACTCCATTGCAGTGCTTGCTTCACCTAGACAGGCAGTGCTTGCTTCACCTCGTCTCCTGGCATCAAATCATCAATTTCTTCACCTAGACAGGCATCCATTAATCTCATCAGCATCTCTTCTACATCCATTCACCACTATCCCTGTCCATCCATTGTTCTGAGCTTGAACTACAGGATTACCACCCAATATAGCACATCTCAAGCTTCCACCACCGTCCATAACAAGAACTCTGCCTCCAACAAATATCAAACTAGTAATCTCACAAATATGTACTTCTAACAACATCCTACTAATCAAACAACCCAATTTATCAAACTAATGCCATTGGGGAGGTGTTGCTGATAATTGCTGCTGATGTTGGCATTCCTCTCTTCCAGCGCAATGCCCTGAACACGAGCTGCCAATGTGGGTAACAAAAATAATTAAGAAAAGAGAAAGTATACAGAGTGCAGGAGTTTCCAAATGTGAGTAACAAAAACCTAAAAACCTATATAAAAAAAAACCACTCAGCCATTTCAAATAAGATAGAAATGCCAAAAACCACCTCTGGTATTACTGATTGCCTTCCAAGGTAATCTCCGTGTCAATATGTCTAGAAAATTCCTTTCTTTAGTTGTAGTTCGAAGTTTAACACAGTAGCGGGACAAAGAGAAAAAGCACTACGTAATGGTCTCACAGTTTTTACAAAGAAAGCAACATTTGACACATACAGAAAAACTCAATTGACCTGTTGATATTGTTAACTAATTCAATAAATTTACCTCTTACTATGCAGTTGCAGAAGGAACCTGAAAGAAAGACAGAAAATGTGAAAGAAGAAAGAGTTATTTGAACATACAGAGGATCTCTCCAATTAGTTTCATTTAAAATATTCAAATATAAAACATTTCAAGAATAATTGAATCAACATGAATGTAGCCAAAGGCTACAATATGTTCGAAGTTGGGACATACTGACTGATATTGGGTTAGAGTGAAATGGAGTGCTAGACTTGCCTCCTCCCAAACCAAAATCGATCAAACAGCAGGAAGAGAGCCATAGGTCGGGAACAACAATGGCATTACACTGCCAAAGGTCGGGAACAACAACTAGTTATAACTCGGCTAGCTATCACCTTAGCACTATACTCATCATTACTAGATTGAAGACATATTGATTTTGATTTTTCAACAAAATGATTAATAGTTGCAAGCCACCAAAATTACTGTCACTTGAATCAAAGTACAATGCACACCAAATGTAAAACCAGATTTAACAACAAATTCATAGCAGAAAGTATCATCCCATGTTCGAATGGAGCATGTTTGCTGCAAATATTATCAAATAAAGAACCTTTCTTACCTGTAACAAACGTAAAATGGGTAGCTATGTCTGCCAAGCTCAAAATGCTGAAGCACGCCAGTAAATTCCTAAGGAAAGACGAATTTCTTCATTCATTATCCAGTACATTCACAACACGTATAGCTATTAGCAATTGATAACCATTCAAAAATAGTACAAATCACCGAAAATGCATAATGATTATAACCATGTTGTGTAGCACAAAATGAATCTAGTCAGTTATTAACAATAGAAGCCCTTTGATTCACAATGAGCAACCCTCTGCCATTTGGGCAAGGGCAATCAAGGCGGCGTGGTGCTTCTGCCACTCAGGGGCAGCCAAATATGCAGGAAACCACTCGGATGCAACAGGGACAATAGTCTATGAATCTTTTCACAAGTATATTAAACTGTCATTAATAGATACAGAAAAAATAAAAGCACAAAAAGGAGAAGAATGTATCTTTAGAACAAACAAACAAAAAATATTTTTTTATATGATAATTACTGCTAGAGTATAGCAAATAATGCCAAGTCTGAAATAGAACTACTTTTCAAGTCACCTTTGAGACAAACCAAAGGAAAATACCAAACAAATGTAGACACAAAACAGGTCTGTGAGGTAATCTCCTACCCCATGACGTATACCTTCAAAACATCAACCTAAAAGAGATAAATTTATCACTTGGGTGGCCTGTGATGCAACTCGTTCAGCACAAAACATTTCAAGAGCTTCCGATAACTAACCCTCACTTGAACCAGATAGGAAGGGGGACTGCAAAATACAGCTAGTAAAAAATTTCAGATCAAGCTTAGCAGTCTATGTAAATTTCATTTCAGAAAAGATAGAGAAGAAAACAAAAACAAAAACCAAAAAAAAACTCTTACCAATGCTCTTTGTACCACTATGACACGAGAGGTATGTCTTCCGCTTGACGCATCCTACTGGATCTCATTAAGCATAAAAGGGCGCGGGGCAAAGAAAAGGGAGATTCCAGCAACTGTGATGTCAGTGTACAGCTGCGTATCTTCTAGGAATGGTTCTACCCCTTCCGGCAAAAGGAAGTCATCATCGTCGTCATTGTCATATACTTTCTTCTCTGGCCGATCCTTATTAGTGCTGGGTATTTGTGTATTAATGGATCATCGTAAAATGCAGGTAAAGCTAACAAGGCTTTTAACTAAACCATGAAGGAATTTAACGCCACCTATAGCATTTAGCAGAGGTCAAACATGGTTCCATGCAACTTTAGCAGGAAAAAAAATCACCTTAACATTCTTTAAAGTATTCAGATACATTTACAAGTCAATCAGTCTATCGTTGTACAAACACAACTATAAATATTTTAGACCAAGCATACTGATCCAACATGGGCCATGAGCGGGGAAGGGATACAAAATGGCATTCGGGGGAAAAGTCAGTGAACTTACCTTAAAGCCAAAACTACTTAAGTCCTAAAATGTTATATGGTAATAACTTGACAAGTCACAACAACTTAAAATAGAGGAGTTTCTGAAACCATCCAAAAAAAAGCCAATGTACCTTTCCTTCAGTTTGTTTCGCCACAACTTTTGACAATTCCTGCATTGCAAGTATAGAAAATACACTAGTTGGATTCTTTAGCAGCATCTTTTAAGTGCTTTACTGATAAAACATCTCATACGTAATTATATGCAGAGGTGAAAGATCTCTAAAGTAAGAGAAACTACCTTCCTTCTTTCTGATGTTAGTTGTGGGATGGTCAATCGTATATCAAACTTGTCTCCCACGGCTTCCCAGGTGCTCCACCCACATTTCATTCGCAAGGCGATCCCTAAAATGACCCATCTCTGTACGACTAACACTACCTCCCGTTACAACTGGCCCTTCAGGGATATTACCATCAGTGTCATCGTCATCAAATTCATCATCATTGTTCGGATCGATTTCGCTAACCGGTACACCATCACAGTAGTATTGATTTAGAAGGGGGTCCCCCTCATTAAACATGTGAATGAAATTATGTAGTATTGCACAAGCAACTGGAATCTTCTCTTATTTATCCATTGGATACGTATTATTGGGCCGCCTTAGGATAGGAAACCTAGCCTTCCAAACCCCGAATGTTCGCTCTATACAATTACGTAGTGACGAGTGTTTGTAGTTAAAAATATCTCTACCTCCCTGAAATCCACCACTTCTCCTTCTATAATCAGGCAAATGGTAAGTCTCACCTCTGTAGGGAGCTAGAAAACAATAAAAATTCACGTACGCCGCATCAACAAGATAGTATTTTCCTGTGCAAGTTATATAAATTAGGATGCAATTTATGCCCCATACTATTAAAACCTATAACTACAGATACATTATGAAATATAACCTGGTGGGGGACGTGGGAACTTGAACCTAGGATTGGAGTACGTTTCTGTTAGCACTCTTGCATCGTGCGCTGAACCTTTCCATCCAGATAGCATGTACGTGAACTTCATATCGAATGAGTAGACTGCCAATATGTTTTGGGAGTTCACACCCTTCCTATTGCGGTACGCCGTAGGATTTGGAACTCCAATCGGTGTACAAGGTATATGAGTTCCGTCAATCGCGCCTATACAATCCTGAACAATGATATTGGATTGTAGATATTATAAGTAAGAACAATTGAAAGAGTGACTAACACAATATTTAGGTAAAAAAGCTAGAGAACTTACGTCAAACCATGTACCATATCTTTGCCGATTCTGACGTAAAAAAACATGCACTTTGTCATAGTTAGGGGGTTTAATAAAATCTTCGTATAGTGCATATATAGCGTCGAGGACATCAGTAAACCACCGTGAAATTGTCTCCCCAGAATGTTGCCATATGTCTTGCGCTTCACGGTTAGTTTGACTTTGGCAAGCAATTGTTAAAAACACAAATAATTGTTCTGGTACATTCATGTTGTGCGAGGGTTGTAACAAACGTCTCTCAGTCAGTATGTCACAAAGAACCATAAAACAACGTGGTCCCATACGTACCTTGTTATACATAGCAGCTTCATTATTGTTTGCTAACAACTCATTTACCTTATCGATGCCTCTCAAAGAAGAAATGTGCATGGGCCTTGGTACCGTCCAAAACCGCGGCAGTGGCTAGTGCAGCTCCGGTTGCAGCCATATATCGTCGTCGTCGTCTAGCGGATGCCCTTCTCTGGTGCTCGTCATTTGCAACCCCGGATCCTTCACCCTGCATCTTGAAGCTTTACGCTTGAACCTGTTTTCGTAATATCATATAAAGATTACAACATAATCCCTTTCCATTGCTTAAACATAAATCCGGGGTACATAGTCTCATACTCAAATTAAAACAATAGTACAATCTCATACGAAAGAAGAGTAACTAAAGAACACAAATGAACACTAACAAGTTAATTATAAAACTCAAATCCGGGGTTTTACATCTCAACCCATCACAATAGAATGAAACACTCAAACGAAGACTAACGAAATCACTAATCTGTGGTCAACTGTAAGGGGAAAATAGACCATCTCATACTACATTAGGCGGAGAAATAAGCAAGTAACCATGCAGTTTAAGGAGTCGGTGTATGGGTTAGATTGCTCGTTGAATGAGTTTGGGGGCTGTCCAAAGGGGGCGGGTGCTGGCTATAAAGGTTTGGGGGCTGATGGAACGAGTTTTGGGGGTGTCCAAAGGGGGTATGTTGTTGGCTATAAGGATTAGGTACTTGCGAGAAGTTTGGAGGTGGCTGGCAATAAGGATTACGAACATTAGGGGGTTGGGGCACTTGAACAAACGTTTCTAAGAATGCTCTCCTTGACGAATCATCAGGGCTGATTGACGAGTTTTTGGGGTGTCCAAAAGGGGTATGTGGTTGGCTATAAGGATTAGGTACTTGCGAGAAGTTTGGAGGTGGCTGGCAATAAGGATTACGAGCAGTAGGGGGTTGGGGCTCTTGAACAAACGTTTCTAAGAATGCTCTCCTCGACGAATCATCAAGATCTTGCCAAATTGGACGCCATGCGGCGTCCTTAGCTATTTTATCATACGCGAGGACACGTGTACGCGGATCAATCCCCATTTCCACTAGCGACTCTAGTATCATATTGGCTTCACTTCTTCCATTGACAGTGTTATTACTCGGAAGGCTCTCTTTGGTTGATCGAATATCTTCCCGCAAATCATTGCGCATGTCCTGCACTGCTTTAAGCAGCTCCTCTTGCGTATTGTCATTGGATTTGCGTGCCCTTGTCGACCTCTTTCGAATCATACGTGAAGACGTGGCAACGTTGGTTGCATTTTCCCTTCGTTGACGTTCAGCGCGGCGGCCAAAGTCAACACGCGCGTCATCATCCTCACTGTTTTGGTACGGAGAATTTTGTTCGTTTTGTGGTTCCTCATTCCCACCTCCAACTTCATTCGGGGGAACAATATCCACATGCGCTTGCTCCATGGTAGGGTTGTATGATCTTACATCGGTAGCAACAACTCGACTGGGGAAAATGGCAGCCAAGTGCATGTCGTTCAGCTTCCAACCATTACCGAAAATTGTGTTGACTTCCCGGTTTCTCTAGCAAAAGTTTAAATAAAATTGTGAGTTTCTCACACGTAATTAGTCATATTTTTGAATGAGTGACCACTAATGAATCACACATTATACCTTAGAAAGATCTTTCCGCAGATCCTCCGAGCATGTGAAAGTGTTGTTGATAGAATCCCACCCAACTCCAGTATGGTCTTGCAACATTTTGAACGCTGCGTAGACCTTACTAAGTCGGCGGCGTTTCTCCTTAAGGCGCTCACCAGCTGGTACATAGCCATAAAAAAAAGTGGCCATTTGGATAGCCCATTGGTTGTAGTGACGAGATTCCGGTTGCTTCCCGTGGTTGCCACAATGGTACTCGTAGAGACGCTCAAGTAAGAACCCCTCCGCATCAACACTCCAATACAATGGCCTCTCATCCGCGTTTTTCCTAGGCATCTACAAACGCATATGACAACCAAAATTAAAGAATCTTCAGTATCGAGTTTATGTGTGTGTTTTGGAGCTTTAACCTTATGGTCTATCTACACTAACAAAAAGGACAATTATGTCCATCAATCATGAATTTTTGCTGATTCACATGTGATTTTTTGGTTCACAATTCCATTTAGATCTCATAATGTTGTGTTTATAGAAGAACAAACAAGCACCATGTGAAGTTGTGAAGGAAGCCAATTCTGGCCAGTTTAATAGAAAAAAAAACGTATTTTTAATGTAATCTATCCTTATTTATCAAAATCCAAATCAAATGACTATAAATTGCAGTTAAATGAGACTAAAAATAGCCATATGGAAAAACTTGCATAGAATATAACAAATTTGCTGATTCACATGTGAAGCAAACAGTGACTACTGGGGAAAGAAAAATGTCAAATGATGTTCCAACAAATGAGTTTTATGAACATTTTATCCTTGGAAGATGTGACATTTCTGTTTTGCATTAAACATTGCATTTGGTGGAATTTGACTTATTACCTTGTAAGTATCTAGTTTTATATAACAAAATATGACAGATTCTCGGCAATCCTAAAGAATCCTCTAGTTAATGTAGAAGAAGAAACTAATCTTCCCACGGAGCTCATTGACCATACATATTCTAGTGGTATATTAAAAAAAAAAAAACAAATAAGGGGCCTTGCAAGAACTGTACAGAATATGAAAAGCAACAAAAGAATGCACACCTGCCAATTATCACTATTAGGTAGACATGTTTTTATTATAAATAAAGTAACAATCAAGCACAATGCTATTTTAACTAGATTTCCTATAAAGATAAGAAATGATCGTTGATTTTCACAACCGGCTGTAATTCAAATCTTGAAGGAAACATCGAATGAAGAAACAACAATGAATCAACAGAACACTGTCTCCAACAAATATCAAACTACTTTCACGTATCTCATAGGAATCTCACAAATATGTACTTCTAACAACATCCTACTAATCAAACAACCTAATTTATCAAACTAATGTCAATCTTCGAAAAAATAGTCAAATAATCAACAAAAAAATCACAAATAGCATAACCACACAAACTATGAGAATAGCGGTTTTCAACAATCAAGCAAATTCCGAAAACACTAATCAATTGTAAAAAAAATTCCACAATAAAACGAATACCATACACAAATAAAATGAACTTCACATAAAAATTGGAAACACAAAACTTCACTGATCTATAAACACAAAATCTCAAATGATCGGTAAATTTGACAACAACCATAACCACACTTCAAAATCAGACAGAAACCCTAATCCCCAAACAGGCAAATCAACCGTGGTCTATGTGAGGATCACTTACCGGTAAATTGTTCGAATCTGAGGAAGAGATTAACGTCACTGCCGGCAAAACACCAAACGCGGATACCGGTTTTTGGTATTTCTCCGATGACCGTCTTGTTCCTCTCCGGCGACGGCGTGAAGTGGGCAACCTTTCGTAGAATCGATGGAATTAGTACCGAATGTGAAGCTTTGATCGTCTGTTCACGAGCAGACCTTTACGCGAAACATTTCTCATCAACTCAGATAGGTGAAGACCAACTCTGCAAGGCACGACTATACACAGAAATGAGGGAAGATGAAGGAGAAGAAGAGAGCGCAGAGACACAGAAGAGAGGAGTCAAAACCGTGTAAAACCACAGAGGAGAGGACTCAAAACTGGGAGATTGAGGTCGGAGGAAATGAAGGAAGAGAGGAGAAAATTTTGAAGAAGCAGAAACTGGAGAAGGCGCAAAGATTCTCTGCCAAGACACGACCGAAGCCTGAGCTCTCTGCGCAAGAACGTGGAGTTGGATGGAGGTTGGTCACGAGGATTTACTCCTCCTGAGACAGAGAGCACAGTGTTTTTACTGTGCAAAAATTTGAGTCGTGGGCTGAATCAGGGGGGGCCTGATTTTGAATCAGGACCCAAAAAAGGATCCGTGATTCAAGTAGTGTTCTCAGTCCAAAACGACACCAAACAACAATTTGAGCTAATGACTTCAATTTTTAGACCTCAATCTCCCAACCAAACGGGGCCTAAAAATGACTCTTAACTCAAGTTTCTGACTCTAATCCATATGACACCAAACACGAGGTTGAGCACATGACTCTAATTTTTTGAACAGGATCTCCCAATCAAACGGGCCTTAAGGATAATTTTGATAAATACCTTTTAAAATAGTACTATTAAAGATTTTTGAGTCTTAACATTAACCTATTGAATTTTATCTTTTTAAAGTAAGTAATTTAACAGATTATTATCGATTATTTGACAAATATCACTAGTGGCGGGTCTCCACTCGCCCGCGGCAGGCATAATTTGACAGATTACTGTTTAAACTTTGACAAATTATTATCTATAATTTGACATATTATTACAACAAAGGGATAGAACTCTAGAATGATATATTTAAGGGTCAGTTTTTGCAATTTTCTCTACAATTTTAAGAGACTTTATAGAGATACCGCAAGTTTTAGGGTTGGATTAACTTATGGTGGGAAAAAAACACTTACATAAAATGTCACTGTCATCTCATCACATTATATCTGAATACTAAATATACCCTTAAAATACCAGCAGTATCTAGTCACCATACCAGCCAGATACTAATCGGTAATCGCCATAATAGTAGTATCTAATCGTGATACTAGCTAGTATTCAACCGTGACACTAGCATCAGGCCGTGATACTCTCGATATTTGCCATTACGAGTAGCACCTCCACCGATGAAATACTTTAAATGTACAAAATCTTATAAAACTTAATCAAAATAACAAAAAGTACATGACAAATAAAAAAAATTCACATTTAAAAAAAAAAAGTAACAGCCAAGAGTCAATCTCCATTGCGGTGGCCGCCCCGCGAGGGCGGCTAATCCACACATCTCTAGTGAAAAGGAATCTCAGAGCTCCATGAGCAGTCTATATCACCTCAAACACCGCCCTCAGAGATCTCGATCTTCTCACAGCCGTGGGAATCCTGTCGGACATATCATTGTGCCATAGTAAAATGTGTGAGTTTGTAGATCTCATTGTGTGGACAAATCTCCTCTATATCGACGGCCCGTGGAGTCGCTGCGCCCTACCTCCTTAGCCCCCGCACAGAGTGTCGCGAGATTCCTTCACTGCTGCCCAGTAGAGTGCCTCGATTCATTGTTGTAGATTGAAGATTGTAGTAGTAAATCTCTAGTGAGGCGCAACGGCCTTGTTGATGTTGGCAGAGAGGTGTGGAGATCATCTCCAATGTAGGCCCAAGCTTGCGAGGAAGTCTAGCAAGGGAGAGAGAGTGAGTGAGAGAAGGGGAGGAGCTTGTTTCTAGATAGAGAAAGAAAGAGATTGAGAAAGAGATAGGGGAGGAAGGGGGAAAAATAAAATCCTAGAGTAGCTCGGGGTATTTTAGTCTACACGTGTTAATTTTTTTTAGCTAACCGTGGTAGAATTTGGAAGAGTTTTGCTCCTCCAGCAAATGTCAATCCACACTAAAACTCTGTGGTATCACTTATAAATATCTCTAATTCCTGGCTTTAGCTAAGACCCATTTCCGTTTTCTATTTTATTTTGAGAAATAAAGACCTCGTTCGTTTCGCTGATTCGAGTTTTGCTACAGTAAAAAACTCTCACAAACAGTCACATCTAACTTTTTGCTACAGTAAAAAGCTCTCATATAAAATCACATCTCAATTCGAATTCTAAACTCAAATCAGCGAAACGAACGAGGCCAAAGAGTAGGTTGTTAAAGGAAAACAATCGCTAGAGCTGCATAAATCGGTAATTATGGTTTTAGAATCAGTATTAAACTGAAATCGTGCAATGGTATCATCGTTAGTCATACATATATTTCTTCTTCACGAGTTCATCATAATCCCCTAATTTATTAACTTATAAGCCGATAACCTAAGGACATATATATTAAATAAGGGCATTGGTTTATTAGATAACAGCATAAAGAATAATTAGAGAAGAAAATGCACCCTCACAGTCACGTTGTTATCTCTTTTGTTGTTGTTGGTTAAGGTAAGTTCTCTTGACATTCAAAAAACGCCAGCAACCAACCATTGTAAACCGCTCGATATCCTTGGGTAAGCTAATTTTACTCATTGTTTTGGATATGGACACTTTACTCTTTAGTATTAAAAGAATAAAGAATAATATTAGGAACGCTAATTTAAAAATTAATTTTTAAGTATCAATTTACATGATAAGTGATGTAATATTTTACCTCGTATATCAACTCATCTCTCTTAATTTAATCCTCATTTTGCTAATATACCCCCAATCTGATATGACTTTTAAAAAAATTTTCTTTCTCATCTTTATTGTTACTCACATACCTTTTCTCTCTCCCCTACTCGTTTTCTTTCTGTTCTCTCTCATCCTTTTGTATCGTTCCACCTAGTGCTGGAACTTCGGGTCGGCGGGCCGCCCGAAGCCCGAATTTTTTCGGGCTTGGGCGGGCCGGCCCAATTCCCGCCCGCCCAAGCAAGAAATTTGGGTTCGGGCTCGGGCAGTCCGAATTTGACATGTCCACCCTTGCCCGCCGCCGTCTAACCACCGTATACCGCCGTCCGCCGGGATTTTTTTGAATTTTTCCGACCAAGCCCGAACTGCCCAACCCAAAAATTGCCCGAAAATTGGGTGTGCCCGAATTGCCCGACCCGAAGCCTGAATTTTTGAATTTTGCCCGAATTTTTCCCGCCTGCCCGAGGTGCCCGAATTGCCCGAATACCCGAAAACGGCTAATTTTTTAAATTTTGCCTGAAAACCCGAGTTGCCCGAATTGCCCGAAAACCCGAAAATGGCTATTTTTTGAATTTTTACCCGAATTCTGCCCGAAAACCCGAGTTCGTGTGTTCATTTCTTTAAAAAATTCGGGCAATTCCGGCAGGCTCGGGCCGCCCAGCCGGGCTCAGGCCGCCGAATACAAGCCCGCGGCCCGTTCAAGGTGAAATTCGGGCTCGGGTGGACGGCCCGAAAATCTCAGGCGGGTCGGGTTCGGGCTCGGGCAAATCCTCGGACTTTTCGAGCAGTCGCAGGCGATTCGTCCAAAGTTCCAGCACTAGTTCCACCATTAATGAAAAACTTGCAACACTCCATTAAAAAAAAAATCTAGCAATACAAAAAATCAAGCTTTTCTTTTATGACTGGTCTTCCATTTTTTGTGGTTTTCCGATTTTCGATCTGTAATTGAGTTTTCTATTTTGTTTGGTTTTTCCAGTTTCCGTTCAGTAATTGGGTGCTGAAAATCGTGCATTGAGATCTCAATTTCGGGTTCAACTTATGCTAATGATAGGTTCATGTATGAATCTGAAAAGCCTTGTGGTAAATCAAGAGATCTGCAAGTTCGAATCCTTGTTTTTGTGCTCGTGAGAGTTGTATGGATTCATCTTCTAATTCTAGTTTTGACTCTGTGACTCCAACCCCAGTTTCCGACGTCTATACGACTATAAAAAAAATTAAAAAAAGGATTCGATGAATATGGATTGAGTAAAAGACAAAAAGTAAAAAAAATAAATAAATAAAGGATTTGATGAATATGGATTGAGTAAAAGACAAAAAATAAAAATAAAAATAAAAATAAACAAAAAAGGAGAGGATTGAGAAGGTTAACTTCAAAGGTTTCTTCGTTGGGCTCTTTTCCTTTCTCTTTCACATCTATTTTCTTTCTCACTTCACAATCATGGTTAATTTTGGATCCGTTTAACTTGTTGATTCAAATTTTAAATTCGAATTGAATTATAATTTTATATGATAACCTTTTACTATAATAAAAAATTATATATAATTATTTTTAAGAATTTTTTATTGTTGTAAAACTCAAATTTATAAAATAACCGAGAGCCTTTGTTTAATAAAAAAATAAGAAAAAGAGGAAGAAAACACGTTGTATTATTTAATTGTTGAGAAGATAAACAACGAGGGTTCGTTTTATTCGAGAATTTAAATCAATGTGCTTCTAATTTTTATTTTAGAATCAGAACCATGATTCATGATTTTAGGTTCAAATCATGATTTTGAAACCATAATTTAAAATTAAGGGTTTGAATTACTTTAAAATCATAATTCTGGATTCATCTACCAAACGTACTCTAAAAGAAAAATACATATGTATATGAAAAAAGTAATATACATATAAAAAAAAGGATTGAGAATGACATGGGCCTCTTCTTGTATGTTTACTCAATTCTTCTGCCATTGTTTGTTCGTTTATTTTTTTTCTTTTTCTTGTTTTGGTACTAGAAAGTTTTTGTGGTAACAATATGAGAAAAAGTTATGTTTTGTTATAATCAAGATTTAGATGGATTTTGAAAGGTCATCTGAGGAAATATATGTGCGTTTAATTAGTAGATTCGTGTCATGATTCGAATTATGGTTCGTGGTTTGTTATAATATTTTCTCTCATAAAAAATACACGTAAATTAAAAATAATTTTAAATCATGATTCTGAATTCATAAACTAAACGTCTACTAATTTTAGTTTTTGAAAGTCGTATCAAATTGAGGGTATATTAGCAAAATGAGGGCTAAATTAAGAGAGATAAGTTAACATATGAGGTGGAATGCCACGTGATTTGTTATGTAAGTTGAAACTCAAAAATTGGTTTTAAATTGATGTCACTAAAGTAGAAAAATCACGGACAGAGGTAATAAAAAATAAAAAATAAAAAAAGAACCTAGGACCAATAAAGAGCTATTTATACTATGAGGTTTAAACTAGGATTTAGTGGTCGTACCAAAGTTGCAGGACAAGGAAACGCGCTCATTCGCTTTTGGAGTAGACATGGTGGGCATGAATCGCGTGGGGTATCTACCACATATACCACATAGAGAATTTGTATTGGCCGAATTCTGCACAGTCCTGTGGGATTGAAAATATTCACGAAAATTTCATTGATTCATCCTAGAGAATTATAGAAACAGTACGGGTTCTAAATAGACCTAAATAATTTAAGTACTAATAATTGTTACTTAATTTAATTAACTCTTAATTAAAGTAAACATAGCTATTTACTTTAATTAGGGTCCTTATAAAATCAACGATGCATTCTTATATTATGTAGATATTATAAATAAACTACGAATAATATTATTGAGCTTTGTTCATTGATATGGCCAATTATTATGTGATTTAACACTCCATATTAATATTTATAAACAGGGCCAAGTCATTACAATGTGGAGATCACATGGATTCCCTTCATAAATCCTTTAAAAAGAATGACAATGAAATCTAAGAATGTTGTAAGAGTAGGAGAAGTTGGTATTGTCATCACAATTCACCAACGTATGCTCATTTAGGTTCATTTCACCGATTTGAATTTAAAATTTGAATTTTATTATAGTAAAAAACTCTCAGAAATAGTCACATCTAACTTTTTTACTACAATAAAAAAACTCTTAAATAAAGTTATATCTCAACTCGAATTAAAAACTCGAATCAACGAACTAAACAAACCCTAATATTCTTCTCGGCTTGACCATAAGTCTTGTTTCCTGCTACCCAATCAGAAACAGTAACCTATCTTTAGTAGTATCACAATGCACTGCTACCGTGACTAACATAGTAGACTAGAACCAACGCATGGGTCAGTGATGGGTTACCGCCAGTAACCTGGAACGATATTTTGACAGATATGTTGAATTTCTAAAATTTATTATTGTTCATTTTTCACAAAGATTTATTTCTCATGATAAAAATGAATCCATAAAGCTTGACTGTAGCTTGTGTCAAAAATGGGAAAAAGTTTCTGAAGGATAATTAGGTGAGAGTTCCAGGCTTGAGTTCTTGACATTATTTTAAAAATAAAAAATAAAAAATTTCTCACTCCTAAAAGACCATTAAATTTGTGCCTCTCTTTTTGACATTATTTCTATAGGACTACTAGATGTTTACTCTGCAAGTAGGCTTGTTCGGCTTTAGTACCTACAATCACTGGTGATCGAAATCACACGTTATTGAGCGAAGTCACTTAGTGGGTGACCACCGGTCATCCGCCAAGTCAACAGGTGACCATTAAAGCAAGTCCAGCAAAAGGCTATTATAGCATAATGGAGCAAAGCTCGTCGCTGAGGAGAAACTAGAAAATGAAAAAGAAAATATAATAATAAATTTAAAGAATTTGTTAGGAAATTGAGTTTAAAATTTTGTTTACTTTTCAAACCAAATCCCCCCCAACACCACCCAATGCATGTGTCCACAATATTGGTCAAATACTCCCACACACATCTCACTATAGTTATTGTTATTTTTCAAAAACATAGTTTAAATAGTTATTACTTTAAAAAGATTATACCATGGGAATATTCTTTCTTCAATAATAATGAATAGAAGACCAAATAAGCGATACATTAACGCCATTCACATTATGCATCAGTGAAAGCATAGAGTACAAATTAAAACGGCATATTATTTTCATTTTTTTTTTGCCAAATATAGTATATATGGATATTTGCGTTGAAAATTGTTATATGCAAGACCCTTTGTACAAAACAAAGAGAACCAAAGCGGCAACATATTGCAACCAGTTCAAATTTAATGAGTGGGATCATGATGGTTCAATGGATAGTAGATATCTAGTGTCCAAAATTTGGTTTTTTCCTTTTTTTTAGTCTTTTGAAAACTATTTGGAGCCCGTTTAGTTCGTTGATTCGAGTTTTTAATTTGAGTTGATATGTGACTTTATGTGAGAATTTTTTACTGTAGTAAAAAAGTTAGATGTGATTGTTTCTGAGAACTTTTTACTGTAATAAAATTTGAATCGGTGAAATGAACGTTTGTCTTGTATTTTTTGATAATCTTTTTGTTAAGAAAAAGGTTTTTTTGTTTTGTTTGATATTGCAGAATAACTGTTTAGTTGCTCGTATCTTCGAAGGTGGATACGTGGACGAGACTTTGAAATTGGTGCTTTGGTTGCTAACTACAAATTAAATGGTTATTCACCAAAAAAATCTCCAAATTAAATGGTTAGTGATTTAGTTCTGCTCTTTTGATATCTTATGTCACCATAGTTTGTTTGTCAGATTTTTATTTTTTTATTTTTGGTGAAAAATCCGAAAAAGGTAGTTGCTCTTTCTTCGATTTTGATTATTTTTTTTTTTTTTGGCTTTATATTGCAGAATTAACCGCTGATTTTTTATTCGAAAAAAAAGAATATTTAAAAAAAAATTCTCCATCATATACTAAAATCAAATATTTTGACATATATCTGTTTTTGTGAAATCTTAAGGTGTGTGGAGCCAGATCAAGTCATAGAAGGGCATACGGAGTGGTTTCGGGCGACGCTGGCGGGAAGCGTCGCGACGCCTGTGAGGCGAGGAACGTTATTTTTACGTAGCGTCACAACGCCAGGCTTTTGCGACGGAAACCCTAGGCTGAATACTATATAAGCTTTCTTTTCTCATTATTTTAAAATGACTTGATTAAGGGGTTGTGATTAGAGACGACTTGTGAGGGCTTGGGAAACACCTTGAGGCAGAGAGTGGTTTAATTCTCTTGTACTTTCTTCATCATAGTAAAATATTTGCTGCAGTGACCTAAAGTGGACGTAGCTCTCACGTTGAGAGTGAACCACTATAAATCTTGGTGTGTTTGCTTTTATTTTCTTCCGCAATTATTTTTCGTTCTCAACGATCCGTATGAAGTAGAAAGCGCGCGTAAATTCCTAACAACTAGTATCAGAGCGTTGATTTGAATTTAGATCGATGGCTGGCGAAGAAGTATCGACGTTGGGTATCACCAAATTTGATGGGCTGGATTTTGCATACTAGAAGATGCAGATGGAGAACTACCTCTACAGCAAGAAATTGCACTTGCCTCTGGGAGAAAAGCCAGAAGGCATGAAGGATGAAGAATGGCAGATCCTTGATCGACAGGTGTTGGGTATGATCCGTCTGACGTTGACGAAAAACGTTGCTCACAACGTTGCAAAGGAGAAGACGACGTCGGGATTGATAGCGGCTTTGTTCGATATGTATGAGAAGCCCACGGCAAATAACAAGGTACATCTTATGAAAAAGCTTTTCAATCTTAAGATGTCTGATGATGGTTCGGTGGTAGAACACCTAAATAGTTTTAATACCATTATCAATTAATTAGTCTCGGTTGGGATTAAATTTAATGAGGAGGTTTGTGCGTTAATCCTCCTGGCCTCATTACCAAATAGTTGAGAACCCATGAGAGCGGCTGTTAGCAATTCGGTGGGGAAGGCGGCGATGAAATTCGTTGATATTAGGAATACTATTCTTGCCGAAGAGATTCGCAGGAAGGATTCTGGAGATGCCTCGGGGTCGAACTCGGCTCTTAATGTCGAGATGAGAGGCAGAAGTACCGAGAAGGGCTCCAACAAAGGGAACGGTAATAAAGGCAAGCAAAAGAATGGTAGAAGCAAGTCCAGGAATGGTAGGAACGTGGAGTGTTGGAATTGTGGCAAAACGGGTCACTTGAAGAAGAACTGCAAGGCACCGAAGAAGAATGAGAACAAGAATAATGATGTGGCTAATGCGGTTACCGATGAGGTAAATGATGCTTTACTCTTGTCCGTTGATAGTTCTTTTGACTCGTGGGTGATTGATTCTGAAGCCTCTTTCCACACTACTTCTAATCGCGGAATTCTAGAGAATTATGTTGTTGGAAATCATGGGAGGGTTTATCTTGCGGATGGAGAACCCATGGATATTGTTGGCATTGGGGAGGTTAGCTTGAAGACGCCTAACGGGTCTTTGTGGAAGCTACATAAGGTGAGACACGTGCCAAAGCTAACACGTAATTTGATTTCAGTAGGACAACTTGATGACGAAGGGTACAATGTGAATTTTGATTGTGGTGGTTGGAAAGTCTCAAAGGGAGCCATGACGATTGCTAAGGGAAAGAAGACCGGAACTCTCTACATTAGCTCTAGTTACAAGGATATGGTTGCAATGGTTGATTCCGCTGCTAGCTCCGAGCTATGGCATTTTAGGCTCGGGCATATGAGTGAGAAGGGTATGAAGGTGCTTCATTCGGAAGGGAAGATACCGGGGTTGAAGACGGTAGACCACAGCTTGTGTGAAGCTTGCATCTTCGGTAAGCAGAAAAGGGTGAGCTTTTCCAAGGCAGGTAGAGAGCGTAAATCTACCAAGTTGGAGCTGGTGCATACTGATGTGTGGGGGCCTTCAACCGTTACTTCTCTTGGGGGCTCTAACTACTATGTGACCTTTATTGATGACTCAAGCAGGAAGGTATGGGTTTACTTTCTGAAAAACAAATCTGATGTGTTCGATGCTTTCAAGAGATGGAGAGCAATGGTGGAGAATGAGACAGATTTGAAGGTGAAGTGTTTGCAGTCTGACAATGGAGGTGAATACATAGATGAGGACTTCAAGCAGTATTGTGCTACAAATGGGATCAAGATGAAGAAGACCATTCCGGGGAAACCACAACAAAATGGTGTAGCTGAACGGATGAATAGGACGTTGAATGAGCGTGCTAGGAGCATGAGATTGCATGCAGGACTACTTAAGATGCTTTGGGCAGATGCAGTTAACACTGCAGCTTTTCTGATCAATAGGGGTCCATCTACACCATTGGACTTCAAGCTACCAGAGGAAGTTTGGAGCGGCAAAAAGGTAGACCTTTCTTTCTTGAAAGTGTTTGGTTGTGTTTCTTATGTTCATATTGATCCCACTGCTAGAAGCAAGTTAGATGCTAAATCTAAGAAATGTTTTTTCATTGGTTATGGCGAGAACGAGTTTGGTTATTGCTTCTAGGATGACCAAAGTCGGAAGATAATCAGGAGCAAGGATGTGATCTTCAACGAAGGCATTTTATACAAGGATAGATCAAGTGCAGAGTCCGAGACTAATTTGACGAAGAAGCCGGAGGTGATTCCGTTCAAAAATCTTCATGAAGTTGAGGTGGAGGACACTCTTAATGAAGATCAAGAGAATATAGCTCCAGATGAAAACCAAGGCACTCCTGTCACCCCTCTCAGGAGATCCAGAAGAACCATCAAACCACCACAAAGGTACTCTCCTTCGTTGCACTATATCTTGTTGACTGATAAGGGAGAACCGGAGAGCTATGAGGAAGCCATGGAGGTTGAAGAATCAGTCAAGTAGGAGTTAGCCATGAAGGATGAGATGGACTCTCTAATGTCCAATCAAACGTGGCAACTGGCGGAGTTACCTAAGGGTAAGAAGGCTTTGCATAATAAATGGGTGTACCGAATTAAAGAAGAGCATGATGGTAGCAAGAGATACAAGGCAAGACTGGTTGTAAAGGGGTTTCAACAAAAGGAAGGCATTGACTACACTGAGATCTTTTCCCCGATAGTGAAGCTAACCATTGGTGGCTAAGGAGAATTTGTTCTTGGAACAATTGGATGTGAAGACGGCCTTTCTTCATGGTGATTTGGAGGAAGAGATTTACATGAAGCAGCCACAAGGTTTTGAAGTACAAGGGAAGGAGAAGATGATGTGCAAACTTCAAAAGAGCTTGTATGGTCTAAAACAAGCTCTAAGGCAGTGGTATAAGAAGTTTGACAGGTTTATGGTGAGTAATGATTTCTTGAGGTGCCAAGCAGATCACTGTTGTTATGAGAAGAGCTTTGGAGACTCCTATATTATTCTACTGCTATACGTTGATGATATGTTGATAGCAGGTGCTTGCAAACTGGAAATCGACAAGTTGAAAGATGAGTTGTCTAGTGAGTTTGCTATGAAGGATTTGGGTGCTGTGAAACAAACTCTTGGGATGAGGATTACAAGGGACAGTGGTATCTTAAAACTGTCACAGGAGGAATACATCAAGAAGGTGCTTAACAGGTTTAACATGGAGAAGGCGAAGTCTGTGGGTACTCCTTTGGCTAGTCACTTTAAGCTATCAAAGGAGCAGTCACCTACTACGGAGCATGAGCGAGCCCATATGGCTAAGGTGCCATATGCTTCAGCTATAGGCAGTCTCATGTACGGCATGGTGTGTACCAGACTGGACATTGTACATGTAGTGGGAGTTGTCAGCAGTTATATGAGCAATCCGGGCAAACACTGGGAAGCAGTGAAGTGGATTCTCAGGTTTTTGAGGGGTACTAGTGATTTAGCCTTGTGTTTCCGGAAGTCAGATTTGGAACTACAAGGTTATGTTGATGCGGATATGGCTGGGGATGTTGACGGTAGGAAGAGTACAACCGGGTACGTTTATACGTTGGGTGGTACGGCAGTCAACTGGGTTTCGAAGCTACAAAAGATAGTTGCTCTCTCCACTACTGAGACTGAGTATGTAGTAGTGACTAAAGCCAGCAAGGAGATGGTTTGGTTGCAGTCGTTCTTGGAAGAACTCAGTCACAAACAAGGGAGGAGTGTCTTACATTGTGACAGTCATAGCGCTATTCATTTAGCGAAAAATTATGTTTATCATGCTAGGACGAAGCATATACAGGTACGTTATCACTTCATAAGATCGGCCTTGGAAGATGAAGTGCTTGTGCTTGAGAAGATTCTTGGGAGTCTGAATCCAACAGATATGTTGACAAAGACTGTTCCGATTGAGAAACTGAAGTTGTGCTCAACCTCAGTTGGACTTCTTCAGAGTAGAAAGAAGTCGGGGTCGCTATAGCGAAGACTTGGTGATTGATTAGTCTCCAAATGGGAGATTGTTAAGGTGTGTGGAGCCAAATCAAGTCATAGAAGGGCATACGAAGTGGTTTCGGGCGACGCTGGCGGGAAGCGTCGCGACGCCTGTGAGGCGAGGAACGCTATTTTTACGTAGCGTCGCGACGCCAAGCTTTTGCGACGGAAACCCTAGGCTGAATACTATATAAGCTTTCTTTTCTCATTATTTTAAAATGACTTGATTAAGGGGTTGTGATTAGAGACGACTTGTGAGGGCTTGGGAAACACCTTGAGACAGATAGTGGTTTAATTCTCTTGTACTTTCTTCATCATAGTAAAATATTTACTGTAGTGACTTAAAGTGGACGTAGCTCTCACGTTGAGAGTGGACCATTATAAATCTTGGTGTGTTTGCTTTTATTTTCTTCCGCAATTATTTTTCGTTCTCAATGATCCGTAGGAATTAGAAAGCGCGCGTAAATTCCTAACAAAATCAAAGTCACGTCCTTGATACTAATCTCTGGTCAAGAAAATGAACAACATCTCTGTGCTGCTCTGTTTCATAATTCTAGCTGTTGATTCTTCTGTGGTTGCTAATGTAAATCAAGAAGTTCACACTTATGAGTTGAAAAAGGCTTATGTGTCCGTTAAATCTCTTCAACTTTCAACTGGAGTGCCTCCATTATAGTTTCGTTTAGTTTATTGATTTGAGTTTTCAATTCGAATTGATATGTGACTTTATGTGACAAATTTTAACTGTCGTAAAAAAGTTAGATGTGATTATTTCAGAGAGCTAAAATTGAAATTAAAAATTCAAATCGGTAATATATATATATATATATATATATTTAAAACCTTCTTCTTATGGTTTCTAGCCTTTTGTCTTCTGGATGAGAAAGTTTGACTTCATCACGACTTTCCTTTTCTTTTATATACTATTTCACTAAGAAAAGTTTGATTTGGTATAATATCATATTATTCATATAATCATACTTATTGGAAAACAAAATGGCATAAATTAAAAACACCAACTCGAATAGCTTTGATTTCTAGATTGACCAAAAAAAAAATACACAAAGGATTAAAAACGGAGATTATGTGACAAATTTTTTCTTTTCATTTGCATTCTTTTCCAAATAAACCTTTGTTCATTTTCTTCCTTTTTCTTTAATTTACATACTATGAAAGATGATGCAAGATCTAAAAATATTGTAATTCAAGATATGCAATATAAAATGGAAGATTCTATTATTCATGTTCATGATAAAAGGCATGCTGAAAAGGATGGAGAAAAAGAAACATAAAAGAAAAAACAAAAAGTTCTTGCTAAGGAGAGAAAGTGGTACTAAGGAATAAACTTCTAATGAATATGGGATTTAATCTGATCAACCTCGGCCTCCACAACAAGAATACAAACAAATGTAGCATACTAATACCTACATTTTGAATATTGCATACGTATTAATATTTTGAGACCTTCATAGCGCACATTTACTAATTTTTTGAGTTGAGACTTGATAGTGCATATCTATTAATATTTTGAGATCACACAATTGCAAATCTTCTTCTTATAATGTAATTAAAACAAAAACAAAAACAAAAACAGAAAGATAGGCACTTTCCCACACTAGGAGTAGTAAGAAAAACATAAATCTAAATGAGCGGTGAAGGACGGTAGATTCCTTAATTTTCTTAACAAAAAATTTGTTTGCAGGATTCCATAGGACACAAAAGAATTCTCTATTAATATTTCGCAGTTTCAAACTATGAGATGTCATCCAGTTTTATTCACTTTTATTTTATCGTCATTATATAATTCTTAATGTAAAATTTTGCTTGACTATGATTATCTAATTTATTATGTTTAGATTTTATTATCGATATTCTTTTTTACTCTTTTTAGCTTTATTTTTATTTTTGGTTGGAAGTTTTGTGAGTTGACATGAATCTAGATTTTTTTTCAATGCTATCATGCTTTTTTTTTTTTTTTTTTTGGCGCTTATCACACACTCCGATTAGGATACATCATAAATCTATTTTAATGCCATGACCATGAAAGTTAGAAGACAATTTCGGTACACACAGCCAAGGTAGATAGAATTTTCGGTCATTTTTCTCATCCTTAGAGCTCACGTGTTAAATGAGTTCCGAAAATGAAGTTCAAGAAAAATAAACTTTGTTTAGGCGTTGAGCTGTTGACCTTTAGAAATATAAATAACAATACTTTATCATAAAGAAAAACATATTTTAGAAAAATAGCATCAAAATACATTTAATAAACATTAAAATATTAAGGTTCAAATAAGATTTTTTTAAAAAAAAAAATTACTTAACGATGCGTTTGGTTGGTGGATTCGAATCATGGTTCGTGGTTCGCTACATTATTTTCTCTCATAAAAAATACACGTAAATCGAAAATAATTCTGAATTCATGAACTAAACGTATGACTACTCATAATAACAGATTCTCAAAGAACCAAAGAAAAACTGGAAATAGAAAATTATACACGAAAAAAAATTGAAAAGGAAAACAAAATAAAAAAAGAAGGATTATTCTTATACGGAATAATGTTAGGAATACATATTCTAATCCCTATATGTATACTAATTAATAAGGTGTCACAATTTTATTAGTAAGTGTTTAAAAGATTGTCACATCAATTAAAAAAGTCATTACACCTATTAATAAAACTGTGACACCTTATAAATTGATAGACAAGTTGATATTAGAGTTGATATTCTTAGCATTATTTTTCTTACATGTGCTATTTAACTTTAAAGATATTTTTATTTTACCCCTTAAATTTTAAAAACTCGCACTTTATCTTTTAAACTTTGTGTTATTCTTACCTAATTTCCTATGTTAGAAATTCAATTTAAAAATAGATAGAAAAATGAAGGATTAAATGTAGTGATATGTTCTTTTTTTTAGGGTTTACTATAAGAAAATCATACATAATGGCTTAAATATGACTAATTTAAAATTTGGACGGTAAACAAAGAGTTTTGAAATTTTAAGAGATAAAATGAGAATAATCCTAAGCATTGTTTAGTTCAACGATTCAAATTGTTGATTTGGTTTGAGTTGTGGTGAATTGAATTATGATTTGAACCGGTGTTTAGATACGCAAATAAATTGTAATTTAAATTGGGAATAAAGTCCAAACTGTGTTTGGATAAAGTGTTGAAAACTGTCCCTAGAGTTTTGTCACAAATCTTATAAAATCTCATTATAAATAACATTAAAAATATGCAATATGGATGGAGATTTGTTCTTCTCTTCATTATGAACACATTAAAAAATCATCTCAATCAGAATTAAAACGAAAAAGTTATGGCATTTTTAAGTTTGAAGTTGAAGAAAGAGAAAAAGTAGAATCCGAATTGTTTTCACCGTAGAAAACAATTCAAATTGTTAGAATTTAGGGGAGGGTGAATTCTAAAATGAAAAGTTTGAACCATTGTTAATTGTTTGAATTGTCCTTAAATTGTCCTCTACAAAACATAAATTTGAATCCTGAACTACGATTTGAATTTTGAACTATGATTGAAACAAACAGGGGCCTAAAATTTAGAATGCGAATAGCATTGATTCAAAAAAAAAAAAGAGTAATTTTGACAAATACCCCTTAAAATAGTACCATTAAGGATTTTTGGGCTTCAACATTGACCTATCGAATTTTGCCCATTTGGAGTAAGTCATTTGACAGATTATTATCAATAATTTGACAAATGTCGCGGGTGGCGAGTCTCCGGTCGCTTGTGGCGAGCGTAATTTAACATATTATTGTCTAAAATTTGACAAATTTTTATTTATAATTTGACAGATTATTATCAAATGGGTAATTTATCACATCAAAAAAGGTAAAACTCCATAAGGATGTGTTTCAGGGTTAGTTTTTGCAATTTTTTAACAAAAGTAGAGAGTTTTTCTAATAGGACATCCCTATTGATAAAATCAATTTTTAACTATTGTATCTTGTTAAAATCACATTAAATTAAAAAAAATATACAAATAAATAATTTTTAATCGAGATTAATGACTGAAAATGAGATTTTTCATAAATTCATTTTTTCGGTATCTATAAAAAAATAAAAAAAATAAAAAAATAAAAAAAAAAACAGAAGCATGAAAATCAGTTTTGAGTTGGAGGGCGTTGTAAAAGGATGATACGACTTACAAACCAATGGGAGACAGAGAACTTATTTAAATAAATTAAAAAAAAAAAAAAAAAGAGAGAGACAGGGAAGAAAGACACCTTTCAATCCCTTCTTCGTTCTTGTTCGGTGGGTACAATGGCAAACAACCGATCGATGTGGGACCCGCTACAAGAAAAAATGTAGGACCCACATCTCAAAGGAACCTCACGTGGCCACGTGGGCACAAAGAGTGGACAGGATATGCGTGCCAAGCAGGTTAAGGATATTCCTTTGTCTCTCCTCAGCTACGTATTGCACATGGGGAGTTCCACATACGGCACCGTATTCCTACTGTCCTTATACGTATATGAGGGAGGGGTAAATGCGTAAATTAGCCAGGATTTGACTTTTCATTCTTACTTACGGATCCGTGCAACACGTGACTCATTATTTTATTGTTGGACAAATGATGAGAGGTAACGGCTAGCTTTTACCTTCTTGTATCTTCCACTCTTTGCAAGGTATGCATCTTTTGATGCAAATTTACTACTTCCTACGTGAACGTCAAGGAATTAATATAGGAACAACTTCATTGATCTCTTTTAAAAATGAAGAAAAAACAACTATTTTTTTTAATGATTTTCTTAGTAAAATACACTCGGATTGTAATTCCGCTCATACCAAAATACTCCCATGTGATCATATCCATTAATTTATATTATGTGATTTATCTAAATGTTTTTTTTTAAATATAATAACCTAGAAGTCCCCAATGATCACCTTATTAGGATCCTATTGATCATGGTTGAGACGACAATAAATGTCAAAATATGAAAATAGTTAAAAGTAAAAAATAAGTAAATTCTCTTTAAGGTTCAAATTATGCATTGAATCCCAAACACAAAAGAACTAACCCAACTTTCATCAAGCAAAAGAAAAAAATAATACAAAAAAAGGAACATAAAAAAAAAAAAAATTGTTCGCCGAGAAGGAACAACACCATCCAATTGTCGTCCCTATCCTCAGTGTTGGGACATCCTACAGCTCTCTGTGATGCCCAACCCAACCCAAATGCTCGTTGATCTAGTGGTCCAACAGCAAGTTCGAGGCCTTCTGTCATGATTCATGAACGTCACTGTTGGTTGGTTTGCTGTTCTTAATAAAATATATTTGGATCAAGGTCGAGGTCGTTGAATGGTGGGAACATTGGCATCTTAGAAATGATGGTATGGACATAGGCAAGGGACTATCATGGATTGAATTTTTAGAGGCACTAGGAGTTCTACGATGGGTATTAGGGTTTCAAATTTTTAGGGGCACTAGGGGTTCTAGAATGGTATTTACCGGTAAATACGGTATTTACTAGTAAATACATATTTATCTGAAAAATTAACAACTGACGCTGATGACTGGTAAATATCATATTTAATGATAAATACCGTATTTAATGGTAAATATCATATTTATGTTGAGAATGATATCCTAGAAGCATGAGATGTAATGAAATGTTTATTATTAATTTAATAAAAGAGTTTATTCATTATTTTCTGTGCATATATTATTGAATATTTTATGAATATCACTGAAAATTCCATGATTATTTATGTTAGCAAAAATATTATATATAAGTGTTATATGCGAAAGGATAATATTTAAGGATAATAATCAAAACGATGTTCATAATAAATTTAATTAAAGTTCAGAATCTTTACATGTCATTCTCATTTAGAATGGAATAGTGTTATCCGCACTGTTAATATGGCGGGATATTGAATGAGTGTATTACGCATAATGAGATTATGTAGAACATAGACATAAACACTATGAATTTCTGAAAATTTCCATTAAGTATAAAAATTCTAATTAAGTCTATCGATGGTCATATATAGAATGATCTTAATCCTGAGTTATTAGCAGACTCCTATTTATGGATTTGTGTCTTTTGATTTACGTGGTATGGAATCTGAGATCCTGAATCCTATTCCTTATATTTTGGAGACATGATGAAGTGAGTAGCCGAGAATGTTATCATACAAGATGGAATCCATTCATTCTTGAGAAAGAAGTAGATAAATCATTCCCTTCAGGGTTGTTTCGGTACTTAGACTAGTAGGAGCTCCGATTCATTAATTTGTTTTATAAGCCGTTCGAGAGGTGTCTGAGCAAATCTTTTCATCGGAGAAGAAGGTCGCCCTTGTAACTAAATCTGAAGTGGACTCAAATGGATAGAGGTGGAGCTCCGTGATAGATTCTCGTGGAGGAGAGAGTGCGGTTGAGAGAGAGAAAGTTTAATGAGGAGAGAAAGAAAGGGCAAATGTTGGCTGAATGTGTTCACCAAAGAGAGATTTCACGGTGTAGTTCACCGTTGGAGGCCTAATGCAAAACATAACACAACTTCAAGGGATCCAGTTCAAGTTCTAATTGGGCCGGTTACGAGAGCACGAGCAAAGAAGTTTAAAGATGTACTCAACGGGTTGATTCAAGAGGTTTGGATTCAAGCAAATTCGTGGAGACCCATTGAGCATGATCCACACGTTCAACAAAGATGCATTAACATGATTCAAGTTCTAGAAGAATCCGGCCAAGAATAAGCTTAAATTCAGCAAGTTAAATAGGCATGTTTAGGAATATTCTCATCTGATTGTAAGGCTTGCATGCCAAGATATTTACTTTCCTTTTATTTCTTCAGGCCTTTTGACTTTTATGGGCGTGTATGGGTGATAACAAAGCCATTTAGAACTCCCAACCTTCCTTTTTCTATTTTAGGCGTGTGATCAGCAAATTAAGGTGCTAATTGTTTTCTTTTCTTTTTAGGCAAGTAAGAGTTTCTTCTTTTTACCAGTTTTTAAGCCTTACTTGAGTTGGCTATTTTAGGAACTTTCTTTGTAATGGTTGGCCTTTTAATAGGCGTCTAAGTAATGGAAAGAGCAAATCATTATTGAGAAAATTATGAGAGTATTTTCCCTTTGGTTCTTTGAAGAACTATTCGAACTCCTTCAAGAATTATTCTTGTGTCCTTCAGTAACGACTTATCAAACGGATTTCCATCACTGTTTGTGGCGTCTTCATTATACCGAGGTTCTTGTTTCGAAGAAAACAACGGGTCAAGGTTCCATTCAAATCTGATTGTAGAACGGTCTTGGGTTCCTAATTGTGTTTGGGTCTCGTTATTCTTGTCGGGGTTCGTATCATTTGGTATCAAAGCCAGGTTTCTAGCCTCAGGTTTGCCTATCCCCTTTGATTCCAGTCTAGTTTCCCAGTCACTTCTCTGTTTGGTCGAATTTATTTATTTATTTATTTTACTGTATCTTTAATTTCAGTTCTTGAATCTGCAAAAAAAAAAAAAGTCAACAAAAAAAAACAGAGAATCATAGAATCTGATTGAGAATTCAAAAAAAAAGAGAGAAAAAATTGCAATATATATATATATATATAATCATAGATTATGAGTGAGCACTAGAATTTTTGTTCTTCTTTGTGAATTTTTGTTGGAACTTTGTGACACATTCGGTGATGTTAAAAATAAGAAAAATAAAAAAAATCTCCTTGGTAAGTTGTGAATGAATTGCTTACTGAAAATTCTTGCTCTTGTTTGATTAGTTTGATAAGAACCAAAAGAGAATTACCATGAGTGAAAAAAGGCAAGAATGGTGAGATTATTTGAGGGTAAAAGCCGAAATTGAGTGAAACACGAGTGTCGAGTGAAAACATAATTTGAGCGAAACACGTGAAGGAGTGCTGTGAGGTTTTCTTTTTTTTTTCTTCTTAACTTTGTTCTCGCAGAAATCATGTCTCACGAAAGAAACAAAGACATTGCTGAAGGTGGTTCGGGAGTGGCGGATCCAAAGCTATACATGGAAGCAATTGTGGGAGAGATGAGGCGGATGATGAGGATGGAATTAGAGCAAATCAATAAACAGCTAGATAGAGTGGAAAATGCTAGACGGGGGCTGCCACAAATGGCTCCCAACATGCATAGGAGGGGAAGAGCTCAACCCAGGCATGTAGTGGAGGATTTTGAAGAGTTCAACAAGGGCGGTTTTGAGGATGAGGACGACAGACATTCGGTCGGCAGCGTTAGGAGGCTTGGACGGGTTAGAAGAGATAGGAATTGGGAGGATAATAACTTGGGTAGCATTAAAATGAAAGTCCCTTCATTTCAAGGCAAGAATGATCCCGAGGTTTATTCAAGAGTGGGAAAAGAAGATGGAGCTCGATTTTGATTGCCACAATTACTCCGAGATGAAAAAGGTAAAACTTACAGCCATTAAGTTTTCTAACTATGCTATTGTTTGGTGGGATCAATTGTTAATGAATAGAAGACAGAATAGAGAAAGACCGGTGGACACTTAGGAAGAGATGAAAACAATAATGAGGACACATTTTGTACCCAGTGACTATTACTAGGATTTATACAAGAAGCTGCAACGGCTCACACATGGCAATCGAAGTGTAGAAGATTATTATCAAGAGATAGAAGTAGCAATGATTCGAGTGAATGTTGAGGAGGATAGAGAAGCTACGATGGCATGGTTTTTGGTAGGGCTGAATTAAGAAATCGCCAATCAAGTGGAGTTACAACATTACGTGGAGTTGGAGGATATGGTACACATGGCCATAAAAAATGAGAAGCAACTCAAGAGGAGGGGTACACGACTGAGCCGATATATGAAACAAACTCCCTGGAAGCCAACATATCCAAAGAAGGAAGAGAGAGGCATGACCAACCCTAAGCTTGAGACCAAACCCTCTTCTTCGACTTCCAACTCACAAGGAAAAAAATGACTCTACTTCTACTCGCAATCATGACATTAAGTGTTTCAAATGTCAAGGCAAGGGTCACATATCGAGTTAATGTCCAAATAAGAGAGTTATGGTGATGCGGGACAATGGCGAGATCAAAACTGATGAAGAAGAAGATATTGAGTCCATGCCATCACTGGAGGACGTTTTAGATGAGGAATGTGTTGTTCACGGTGAGTTGACTTTGGTGACCAGGAGAGCCTTGAGTGTGCAAGCTAAGGAAGATAAAGAGGTACAGTGAGAAAATATTTTCCATACTAGGTGCCATGTTCACGACAAGGTATGTAGTATGATCATTGATGTTGGGAGTTGTACCAATGTCGCTAGCACTACCATAGTGGAGAAATTAGGACTGCCAACAACAAAGCACCCAAGGCCTTACAAGCTGCAATGGTTGAATGATTGTGGCGAGGTGAGAGTCAACAAGCAAGTTCTCATGTCATTTAGGATTGGGAAGTATGTAGATGAGGTGTTGTGCGACGTAGTTCCAATGCATGCGGGACACCTACTTCTGGGAAGGCCTTGGCAGTTTGATCGGCGTGTGAAGCATGATGGCTTTACCAACAAGTACTATTTGGTACACAATCAACGAGCCATCACTCTTGTGCCATTAACTCCAAAGCAGGTTTATGAAGACCAAGTTAAGTTACAAAAGGAGAGTGAGCGAAAGAATGATAGTGATTAAAAAAGAAATAGTGCAAGAGAGAGAAAGGTTGAGAGTCAAGAAAAAGAGAGATTGGCTGAGAAAAAAATGACAAAGAAAAAGAGAGTCAAAATTCGGCCATTGAGAGAAAATAAAAGAATTTCTATGCAAAAATGAGTGAAATTAAGCGAGCAATGTTTTCAAATCAGCCGAGATTGTACTTTTATACAAAGAGACATTTTTAAACACTAACGAACTTGACCTTGCTTTGCCTAGTTCTATAGTGTCTCTTTTGCAGGATTATAAGGATGTCTTTCTTGAAGAAATGCCACATGGGCTACCTCTAATCCGAAGGATTGAACATCAGATTGATTTCGTGCCTGGTGTAACCACTCCTAACCGACCAGCCTATAGGAGCAATCCCGAGGAAACAAAGGAGCTACAAAGGCAGGTTAGTGAATTAATGGAAAAGGGGTACGTAAGAGAAATCATGAGTCCATGCGCCGTTCCGGTGTTGCTTGTACCTAAGAAGGATGTGATGTGGAGAATGTACAATGATTGCCAAGCCATCAACAACATAACGCTAAAGTATCATCATCATATTCCTCGCTTAGATAATATGTTAGATGAGCTACAAGGCTCTTGTGTGTTTTCTAAGATTGACTTAAAGAGTGGTTATCATCAAATTAGAATGAAGGATGAGGATGAATGGAAAACTACCTTTAAAACAAAATACAGTTTGTATGAATGGTTAGTTATGCCTTTTGGTTTAACTAATGCTCCGAGCACTTTATGAGACTTATGAATCATGTTTTGCGTGCATTTATAGGCAGATTTATTGTCGTCTACTTTGATGATATACTTATTTATAATAACAATTAAGACGATCGTGTAGTACATTTGAAATCTGTTTTAGATGTGCTTAGGAAAGAAAAGTTATTTGCTAATCTGAAGAAGTGTACTTTTTGCACCGATAAGCTTGTATTTCTGGGATTTGCTGTTAGTGCACAAGGTATACATGTTGATGAAGAGAAGGTACGTGCAATCCAAGAATGGCCGAGTCCCACAAGTGTAGGTAATGTTTGTAGTTTTCTTAGACTTGCTAGTTTCTACCGACGGTTCGTGAAGGACTTTAGTAGCATAGCCACACCACTTACCGAAGTGATAAAAAAAACATTGGATTTAGATGGGAAGAAGAACAAGAGAAGGCGTTTCAGCTAATTAAAGAGAAGCTGACCAACACCCCCTTATTGTCTTTACCTAACTTTTCTAAAACATTTGAGATTCAATGTGATGCTTCAGGTATTGGCATAGACACAATTCTTATGCATGAGGGATGACCAATTGCTTACTTCAGCGAAAAACTAAGTGGGGCAGCCTTAAACTACCCGACTTATGATAAGGAGTTGTAGGCATTGGTTCGAGCTTTGGAGACATGGAAGCACTACCTATGGCCTAAGGAATTCGTGATCCACATCGATCATGAGTCCTTGCAACACTTGAAAGGCCAACACGAGCTTAACAAAAGGCATGCCCAATAGGTGGAGTTCATTGAGACGTTTTCCTACGTCATCCGGTATAAACAAGGTAAGGAGAATGTGGCTGCCGATGCACTTTCTCGTAGGTATGCATTACTCTCTACACTTGATGCAAAATTGCTTGGTTTTGAGCACATTAAAAATTTATACGTTAATGACCACCAATTTTGTGAGGAATACCAGGCTTGTGAGAAAACCACTTGTGGTAAGTTCTTTAGGCATGATGGGTTCCTATTTTGAGAGAATAAGTTATATGTGCCTAAATGTTCCTTGAGGGAGTTGTTAGTGCAGGAATCTCATGGTGGGGGATTAATGGGACATTTTAGAGTTGCAAAGACTTTAGTTGTTTTGCAGGAACACTTCTATTGGCCACACATGAAAAGAGATGTTGAGAGAATTTGTGGTAGATGTGTCACATGTAGGCAAGCTAAATCCAGAGTGCAGCCCAACAGTTTGTATACTCCTTTACCAATTCCTAGTGAGCCTTGAATTGATATTTCAATGGACTTTGTGTTAGGATTGCCTAGGACGAAACGTGGGAGAGATTCAATTTTTGTGGTTGTGGATAGATTTTCTAAGATGGCACACTTTATTTCATGTCACAAAACGGATGATGCCTCACATGTTGCTGATTTGTTCTTTAGGGAGATTGTGAGATTACATGGCATGCCTAGAACAATTGTTTTGAATAGAGATGCTAAGTTCTTAAGCTATTTTTGAAAAAATTTGTGGTGTAAGTTAGGTAGTAAGCTCTTGTTTTCTACTACTTGTCACCCACAAACTGATGGTCAAACTGAAGTAGTAAATAGGACTTTGTCTACTTTATTGAGGGCAATCATTAAAAAGAACATCAAAACATGAGAAGAGTGTTTACCACATGTTGAGTTTGCATATAACATGTCTATTCATTCTGCAACTAAATTTTCACCATTTGAAATTGTGTATGGATTTAATCCTTTAACTCCATTGGATTTATCTCCTTTACCTTTGATTGAGCCTGTTAATTTAGATGGCAAAAAGAAAGCTGAGTTTGTCAAGCAGATTCATGAGAAAGCAAGACTCAACATTGAACGAAGAACGGAGCAGTATGCAAAACAAGCTAACAAGGGGCGTCACAAGCCAATTTTTTAACCCGGAGATTGGGTTTGGTTGCACATGAGGAAAGAAAGATTTCTGGCGCAAAGACATTCCAAATTGCTTCTAAGAGGATATGGTCTTTTCCAAGTCCTAAAGCGCATCAATAACAATGCCTACAAGCTAGATTTACCGGGTGAGTACAATGTAAGTGCTACTTTTAATGTTACTGATTTGAGTCCATTTGATATAGGTGATGATTTGAGGGCAAATTCTTTTCAAGAGGAGGGGAATGATGCAAAACATAGCACAACTTCAAGGGATTCAGTTCAAGTTCCAATTGGGCCGATTACGAGAGCACGAGCAAAGAAGTTTAAAGATGTACTCAACAGGCTTATTCAAGAGGTTTGGACTCAAGCAAATTCGTGGAGACCCATTAAGCATGATCCACATGTTCAACAAAGATGCATCAACATGATTCAAGTTCTAGAAGAATCTGGCCAAGACTAAGCTTAAATTCAGCAAGTTAAATAGGCATGTTTAGGAATATTCTCATCCGATTGTAAGGCTTGCATGCCAAGATATATACTTTCCTTTTATTTGTTTAGGCCTTTTGACTTTTATGGGCGTGCATGGGTGATAACAAAGCCATTTAAAACTCCCAACCTTCCTTTTCTAGTTTAGGCGTGTGATCAGCAAATTAAGGTGATGATTGTTTCCTTTTCTTTTTAGGCAAGTAAGAGTTTTTTCTTTTTACCAGTTTTTAAGCCTTAATTAAGTTGACTATTTTAGGAACTTTCTTTGTAATGGTTGGCCTTTTAATAGGCGTCTAAGTAATGGAAAGAGTAGATCATTATTTAGAAAATTGTGAGAGTATTTTCCCTTTGGTTCTTTGAAGAACTATTAGAACTCCTTCAAGAATTATTCTTGTGGCGTTCAGCAACAACTTATCAAATGAATTTTCATCACCATTTGTGGCATCTTCGTTATACCGAGGTTCTTGTTTCGAAGAAAATAACAGGTCGAGGTTCCATTCAAATCTGATCGTAGAACGGTTTTGGGTTCCTAATTGTGTTCGGGTGTCGTTATTCTTGTCGGGGTTCGTATCAAGGCCTGTGATGGTGTTTGCCGGAGATTGGCCCACGACGGCTACCTAGTTCGCAGCAATAGCGATCGTCTAAAAAAGAAATGAGAGAGGAGGTAGAACATTAGAGAGAAAATATACATAGTTGAGAGAGAGTCAAAGGAGTCTGATAAAAACCCTATAAGGGTAAATTTAGAAATGATTGATTTTTTTTAATTATAAATAATGAATATATGCTATAATTTATTAAGGCCTTGTTCATTTCACCGATTCGAGTTTAGAATTCGAGTTTTACTACAGTAAAAAGCTCTCAGAAACAGTCACATCTAACTTTTTTGCTACAATAAAAAGCTCTCACATAAATTCACATCTTAACTCGAATTAAAAACTCGAATTAGCGAACTGAACGGGCCCTAAGTTTTTAAAATCATGCTAATTACTTTAAACATAGATAAAAAAAAATGCCATAGAGTGTATTTTTTCTAAAATAAAACATATCGGGCTAAAAGGGTTTAATAACATAAATTCTCATCCGTATAATATTTTACTCCCGATATTTATAATTTCATAATTCAAGAAGAGAGGATTTTCCAATCTTCAAGAATCTTCAAAATTAAGCATTTCCTTGGAAGGCTACCATGCCTTAACAGAATAGAGATGTCATTCCTAATTTTTCTGAATATATACTTGACTAATTGGAATACAAATTAGTTTGGTTAAGATCTCATTTCTGCCATAGTGCCATGCAAACTTAACATATTAACCGTACAAATTAACAATTAAGTTAGAGTCAGTCTATACTATGTTATATATGTTTGAGTACGTACATATGTTCTAATAATAATACATGTGACCATACTAAGATTATTTTGCTTTGCATGGGTTGGCATGTCTTCTTCATGGATTTGTTGTCAGCACTAGTTGACGTTTATCAAAAATAATATCCAACAAACACTTAGCTCATTAAAAATACACACACATATATATACATATATATATATATAGGTATCTGGTTACTATCCAGTTTGATATACAATCAAACTTATAATTTTGTTCTGACAAGTGATTCCCTATATATAAAATGTGTCATCTTTCATGGATTACTGTTTAGAAATGAATCAAATCTCTCTTACTATGACCTGCTAATTCCAATCCCCATACACAATCATAATTTAAAGGGAAAACTAGTTTAAAATTAACGTAAGCCTTAGCTCACATGAACTTCCCTGCGCCCCACGAAGATTAAGCATTATATATATATATATATATATGTATATATATACTTATATATGTGTGTGTATTATATACACACACAGAGATATATGTCCACAGTCCAATAATCACCACCTTCGCAAATAAGAACAGATTTCAGTTAATTATTATTTAAAGCTACCCACTTGTAATATCCCTTGCTATTTTTTAAGAGAAAAAATAAATAAATGATTGAATGACCATGACAACTTTCTTTTTTTAGTGGGCATGTTTCAGGACCCATCAAGTTCCTTTTTCATGCGCGATTGTTTTGTTTTTATGTTTTTTTTTTTTTCAATGCATGATTAATTTTTAAATAATAAATTCCTAGTTTTTTCTTTTTCAACTAATTTAATTAATTCCCAAGTATCTTTTTTACACACACACGCATATAAAATCAATCATTGATGAGTTGTGGTGTTTCCACGGCAAAGAAATGTGGAGAGGAAATTCATAGTCTAATTATTTTTATTATAAGCTGTTTTTATATATACTTAATTAGGTCTGGACGCAATTAGCCATTTGTGTTAATATTATTTATATACATGTCTATTTGTCTTGTCCTATATGTTGAATACCACATTGAACGATATATATATAAATGCATTCTGATTGGGGTGCTGAAAGCGACTTGCTAAAAAGATGTCTAAAGCAACCGACTTTTTCCTCTTTTTTTTGGCCGTTTTAATTTTTAATTTTCGTTTGGAAAATTTGGAATGAGGTATCTTACCAAAAACAAAAAAAAAAAACAAAAACAAACAAACAAACAAAGAATAATGATCATCATTACAGTGAATTTTTTTTTTTCCTGATCGGATGGTAATAACTAATTAAGGGAATGCTCCCGACTGTATCATTAGTTGGGCTCCACTTCAATGTGATAGAATGACTTTAGGCAAAAGTAGTCAGAGATTCTGTCTAATATATATATATATTTAACATTTCAGAATCTTTTCTTTGAATTTAGGAAAGGCTATAAAAATACAAACATTTCAGGATCTTTTCTTTGAATTTAGGAAAGGCTATAAAAATACAAACATGCATGTGAAAATCTTATCCTTTAATTCAGCAGCAACAATATATATATATATATATATATATATATACTGATATATAATGGGAAATTTTCTGGTGCCTAATGTACTTTATTCTAGCCCATTTTTAGGAAACAATCAAATATGTATAGTGCATATTGTTACGGCTTAGTATACGACCTAATGTCGACAAGCTTATTTTTCACTAATTTAGTTAGAAGAAAATTATGGGTTGTCGAATATGATAACTTGAGCTAGCATTGGACCAAAAAGTCTTACAAATAAGAATTCTTATTCCTAAAATCATTGATTTCGTTGTCATTAGCCTTAATTCAAATTCGAAGGACGAGGCAACAAATAATCGATAAAAGGCAAGGCAGCTAAGTGATAAATTAGTATTTAAGGAAAATCATATATCAAATTCAAACGATATAAATATATATATATATATATATATATATATATATGTTACTGTGACCCTTTTTGGGACTATGAAGTATAGTTCATTTCAAAGAAAGAAAGGTAAAAGATAAGAAGGGAAACATATAAAAGGTACTTTCCAACAAGTTTTGTGTTTAGTTCGAAACACTAATCATGTTGCACCCTTCTCTAGTGTAGGCTGTTTTAGGAACAGTTATAATTCCGTCTTAAAGTGTTCTTGAATGTAAAGATAATTCATTTACCTAATTTTAAGTAAAGACTTGTAGGGATGTTAGAATAATCATTAAATTGGTTTAAGTGGCAACTATATGTGATTTCTTTATTTGAGTCGTTGAATATTTTATGCAGTCTGGAGAATAAAAACTTGGCAATGAAAAAAGAGTGTAATCATTTTGTGACGAATTACAAATTGTACAAACTTACATTGTTTATTAAATTACAAATACAATGTAAAAAGTAAATACATATTTACAAATTACAAATTTACAATTTAATTTGAAGCTGAGGGATCGTCTTCAAAATTAAATATTAATCGATTAAATTCATCGATCCATTCTTGGCTTGCCGGTGAAATTGTATCTTGTAGACATTGATCGGCCCGATCCCAATCCTTAATGCAAACCAAGGCTTCAACAATATCCCTTTGCAATGCATTCCGGTGTTCCTCAAGTATTCTTCCTGTCGTACTGAAGGCTTGTTCGGATGAAATAATGGAGATTAGGATCGAAAATATATCCATTGCCAATCAAGTTAGGATTGGCCAAGTTAATGCCCGTGCCCTCCACCATTGAACTAAGTAAAACGATTCTACCGCATTGCCGACTATTAAGCCTTCACTGAGGTATGTCATAAGCTCGTTGAAGCTGCTGCCGCCACTGCCACTTGTTGATGAAGATCCACTTCCACTCACAGCTTCCGTTTGAGTTGTCTTCTTCTTCTTCTTTAACCCGAAAACATTCAAGAATGAATGCGGGTTTTCATCTTATTGTTGTGGTTCCTGTACTCTAAAGT
>NW_010363284.1:533092-560889 GCF_000414095.1 Morus notabilis
TGCTCTAGGAGGTATATTTAATGCTTGTAAGAACCTAAACCAATCTTCTTGTCTTTGGTTACTACCTTGAATCCATGCAAGACTATCTCTAATTCTTTTAATGTGATTACTCATTTCTTTTAAATCGGATTTAACTATTAAATTGATTACATGACATGCACAACGTTGGTGAAAAATAGTACCATCACCAAATAGACTTAAATCATTTTCAAAGAATTCAATTGCTTTTGTATTGGCACTAGCATTATCTAATGTTATAGCCATTACTTTATCTCTTAATCTAAATTCATCAATTACATTTAAAATTGTGTTATATATTAAATCCGCGCTATGTGATCCTAGAACACATTTAAAACTTAATATTCTCTTATCTAAATCAAATCCTTTAAAGTAATGTCCGGTTACAGCTAAATAATCTTTATTGGCAACGGCAGACCAAATATCTACCGTTAACGCAACGCACCCGCTAGTCGAGTGTAGAAGGTTTATTAATCCATCTTTTCTTTTTTAAATAATTTTAATAAATATTTCATAAGAGTAGTTTTTGAAGTGAACTGTGCATTAGGATTGTGTACAACCTTTATATATAGTTGCCAATTAGGATGCTCTACAAAACTAAGTGGTTGATCTAAAACAGCTATCATTCGTGCAACTTCCATACGATCTACTTACGGATCGTATTTCCAAGTGGTTAGACCACCGGTTGCGCGATCAAAAGATAATTGTGTTTGGCGGAGGCCGAGTCCGCTAGATTGGCTAAGCTTTTGAAGACACTTTTCGGAGTGTCGTCTCAAGTGTGTGGTGCCGTGAATAGTGTCACCTTGTAATTTAGATAAACAATATTTACACTGAGCTATATGTTTAGTGTTACCTTCATTATCCACCTCGTCAATTATGTCGAAGTGATCCCAAACTGTCGAGGTACGCTTGCATTTCCTAATGGAGGTTGCAACACTTACCGACACAGACGCAGACGCAGTCGTACTCGCCGCTTCTCCACACCCACTATTGCGACCACGACCTCCAGTACGTCCATCATGGCTCGGATTAGTAGATTCCTGCGTAACAAACTCATTAGTAGGAAATTGCCCTTCTTCTACATTGTGTTGGGCATCAACGGGAATACCACTATAACCAAAATGATCCATTATAAAAAAATAAGATGAATTTGAGAGAGAGAGAGAGCTTTAGGATAATGTGATGTTTTTAGAAAAATTGTGAGAGAGATTGAGAGAAATTGAGAGAGATTGAGAGATATTGAGAGAAATTGAGAGGGATTGAGAGAGTTTGAGTGAGAAAAATGTGGGGGGGGGGGGGATTTATAGGGAAATTTTGGGGTTAAAAAATGATTTTTTTTCAAAAAAAACCGGATAAACGGTTATTTTTTGAAATTCGGGCAGTCGGGCAATTCGGGTTTTCAGGCAAAATTCAAAAAACTAGTTGTTTCGGGTAATTCAGGCAGTCGGGCAGGTCGGGCAATTTAGGCAAAAATTCAAAAAACTAGCCGTTTTCGGTTATTCGGGCACCTCGGGTTTTCGGGTAGAATTCGGGCAAAATTCAAAAAAAGTAGCCGTTTTGCGTGAATTCGGGCAGTTTTCGGGCAAGCAAGTTCGGGCACTTCGGGCACACTAAATTTTCAGGCATTTTCGGGTCAAGCAATTCGGGTAGTTCGGGCATGGTCGGAAAAATTCAAAAAAATTCCGGCGGATGGCGGTATACGGCAGTTCGACGGCGGCGGGCAAGATAATCAATGTCAAATTCGGGCTGCCCGAGCCCGAACCCGAAAATCTAGCTTGGGTAGGCGGGAAATGGGCTTGCCCGCCCGAGCCCAAAAAAATTCGGGCTTCAGGCAGCCCGCCGACCCGAACTTCCAGCACTAGTGTGGTGTTTTAAAAGCCATTTTTGCACTAAAGTTGAAGTACGTATGAATCACTTTGATGTTGGGAATTCTCATTCAGGATCTAATTTATATAGAAAATTAAAATGGACACCAAGAATTTTATCTCGTGAAAAACCTTTCAATTTGAAAAAAAAAAAAAAAACCACGGCAGTAACTTCCAATATAACAATAATAGGTATACAACAATCTCTCAAATTTTAGCAATAATTTAAGGAATACTCTCAATAAAAATTCTCTCAGATTCACCAATCTTGAATCCTCATTATTTTTCTCACACTCACCCGGTGTGAAATCCTCACTATTTCTCTCACACTCACCCGGTGTGCCAATCTCCTCAATCTCTCTACAAAGAAAACACTTTTATAGGTACATAAAAACTCTCTCTCAACAGCTTTTCTTTTTCTTTCTTTTGATGCCGGAACACATTTTTAAAATGAACTCAAGGGGGCTCAATTTATAGAGCCCCCATACGCGTTTTCTTTGGGCTGTATGGGCACCGAATTTGGTGCCCTTTTTCTATGTGTGAAAGCTTTCCTTTTATTTTATTAGGCACCAGTTTAGGTGCCTAATTTTTTTTTTCTTTCTTCAAAAAGTGTGGGTTGTGCGCACTGGGTTGAAAAACAACCCATCAATTCTCTCCCTTTTTAACCCATGAGAGGAAGAACTGGCTGCAAGTTGTCAACTCAAACTCATCTCGACAAGTTTGGAACACGACCCAAGCTTGTGTCGAGGGATCACCTTCGTTAGCATATCCATTGCATTTTTCTCAATATGAATCTTCTGCACCTGGAACAACTTTCTCTCAAGTGCTTCACGAGTCCAATGATACCTGACATCAATATGCTTCGTTCTGTAGTGATAGATGGCATTCTTGCTCTGATAAATTGCATTCTGACTATCGCAATGAATCACGTACACATCTTGCTTCAAACTCAGATCTTAGAGAAAATTATTTAGCCACAACATTTCTTTTCTTGCTTCTGTAAGCGCTATATACTTAGCTTTCGTTGTGGATAGAGCAACACATTTTTACAGCTTGGACTACCATGATACAGCTCCCCTGTAAAAGTAAACAAATACCCGGATGTAGACTTTCTACCATTAAGATCACAGGCCATGTTTGCATCCGCATATCCTTCCAAGACTGGTTTTCCTTTTTCGAAGCTCAAACACATTTTAGATGTACCCTTCAGATATCTGAAGATCCACTTAATAGCTTCCAAATGCTTCTTGCCTGGATTTGTTAGAAAACGGCTCACAATTCCTACTACATGAGCGATATCCAACCTTGTACAAACCATCGCATACATCAAACTTCTAACTGCTGAAGAGTAAGAAATAGCCAACATCTTCTTCTTTTCTTCTTTTGAAAAAGGACACGTCTTCTTGGTGAGTTTGAACTGTCCACCAAGGGGTGAAGAAACTGTCTTTGCATCTTTCATGTTGAACCTTTCAAGTATTCGTTCAACATAGTTCTCTTGTGACAGCCATAACCTTCAAGACCTCCTATCTTAGATTTTCTCCATTCCTAAAATTTGTTTGGCTGGACCTAAGCCTTTCATGTCAAAGATTCTAGAGAGTTCTTTTTTCAACTGATTAATCAATTTAGCATCCTGGCTAATTATTAACATGTCATCAACATATAACAGCAGGATGACAAATTTCTCACCAGGAAATTGCTTAATGTAGACACATGAATCTGCTGCGATTCTCTTGTACTCTCGATCCATCATAAATGAATTGAGCTTCTTGTACCATTATCATAGAGCCTGTTTTAAACCATATAGGTTCTTTTTCAACCTGCAGACTAGATGTTCTTTTCCCTTGACCTCAAAACTTTCAGATTGTTGCATGTAGATTTTTTCTTCTAAATCTCCATGGAGAAATGCAGTCTTCATATCCATCTTTTCAATCTCAAGATCTAGGCTAGCTACTAATCCCAAGATTACTCTGATTGATGATATTTTCACCACCAAAGAGAAAATTTCATCAAAATTGATTCCTTTCTTCTGTCTAAAGCCCTTGACGACTAATTGAGCTTTGTACTTCATCATATTGCCGCTTCCATCATCTTTAATCTGAACACCCATTTGTTCCTCAAGGCTTTCCTGTCTTTTGGAAGTAACACCAACTCATAGGTGTTGTTCTTCATGAGGGAATTCATTTCCTCCTGCATGGACTCCATCCACCTGTCTTTGTCTTTGTGGTCCATTACTTCCTGGAAGCTTCCTAACTCCCCCCTTTCGGTAATAAGGACATAATTTGATGGTGGGTATCTTCTGGATGACATTCAATTTCTAGTTGACCTTCTAAGTGGTTGCTCTTCATTCTCTAGTTCTTGATTATGCTCCCCCTAATCATTATCCTCTTGTGCTGGTACATCTTATTCAGCATCATCATCATCATCATCATGAGGCAATTCTAAATTGTCAGCTGCTTCTTATATTTCTTCTCCACTTGGTAACTGTTGTTGTGGAGGAATTAGCTCAACTGCAGCTTTTTCAGGTTGTCTCTCTTTTTCACATGAATATTCAATTGTCTGATCTTCATGGAAGACTACGTCTCTGCTCCTTACAATCTTCTTCTTTACTAGATCCTAAAACTTGCACCTGAACATGTCATCTCCGTAACCGATGAAGATACATGGAAGTGCTTTGTAATCAAGTTTTGATCTTTGTTCCTTTGGCACATGCACAAACGCCTTGCACCCGAATACCTTCATATGAGAGTAGAAAACATCTTTTCTGGTCCACACTTTTTCTGGAATGTCAAACTTTAAAGGAACTGATAGAGACCTATTGATCAAGTAGCATACGGTCTGCAAAGCTGTTCCCCAGAAAGGCTTCGACAACTTTGATGATCTCAACATGCATCTGAGTCTCTCTATAACGGTACGATTCATCTGTTCTGCTACACCATTATGCTAAGGAGTACGAGGTGTCGTCTTCTCATGCCGGATCCTATGTTTAGAGCAATAATCTCTAAATTTATAGGAAATGTATTCACCTCTATTGTCTGATCGAAGGCATTTCAGATGCTTCCATGTTTCTCTTTCTACCATGACATGGAATTGTTTAAATACTATAAAGACCTTATTTTTGTTTTCAACAAATACACCCAAACTTTTCTAGAAGCATCATCTATGAAAGTTACAAAATATATGGTTCCTCCTAAGGGCTCAACTTCTGTGGGACCATAAACATCAAAGTATACACGTTCTAATACTCTTTTTCTTTTAACAGAGGAACTTTTAAATGAAACTCTATGTTGCTTTCCAAATAAGCAATAATCGCAAGAATCGGATAAAGTACCTTTCTCCAAAGGAATAAACTTTTTCTTTGCGAGGAGTTGCAGTCCCTTTTCACTCATTACAAATACAAGTAAACAAAACTACTGCTAAAACGTAACTATATAAAATGTTATATATCCCTCGTAGTGACGTCTCATCCTTATGGTCACTTATGATTTTGTCATATTACAGCCTTATGGTTACTATTGAGGTTCGAGATAATAACTACTCATCTTGTATAAGAAAATAGAATTGTAACGACAAACTGATCCATTTGTATAGAGTGAATATTGATGGCGACATGTCATCGCAAATATTTTTGTAAAACTGAAAACATATCGTCGTCGTTAAATGCACACTTGTCGTTGCAAATATTTGCTTGGCGCCAGATCTTGTCTGGTGCGAACATTTAGTGCCAAAATAACATTATTTGCGATGACATGTCACCGCAAATAATTAACTATTTACGACGACACATGTCGCCACAAATAAAATTGAATTTATTTATTTTCTCCTGAGCAAAAAGGATTATTTTGGCGGGTGACAAAAAAATTTTGCGACGACATTAATATATGTCATCGGAAAAAGTGATTTTGTATTCCCTCAGTAAAATAAAAGGCAGGGAAATTAGGCAGGTCCCTAAAAATTATTGGCGACAACATTATAGGTGTCGTCGCAAATAAGAATTTCAGAACCTTCCTTCCACAACATGTGTCGTCGTAAATAATTTTAAGTTATATTTACAACGACCTCTCATTGCAAATAATCTTTTCTGTCGTCGTAAAAAAGTTTGTTATATGAGCCTCCTCCTCTATTTTTCTGATCGGCTTCTCTCTCTCTCAGCATCTCACCGGTTTCTCCAGTCTTCTAACCCCAAACTCTCAAAATCTCATTGTATTCTCTTCAAAATCAACAATATTACAAGTTTCATTTGTTTTTCCATCCAAAAAATCCCAAAATCTCACAGTTAACCAACGCTGCCGTGGAAGTCCGCCGCTGCCCTTTGTCCCTGTTTATCTTGCCCTTTTCAGCCCCCGTTTCAGTGGGTTTGAATTTTGTAAGTTTTTCTATAATTATTATATTTTTTAGTTTAAAATGTATGAGTTTTTTGTTATTTGAATTGTGTATAATTATGAATTATAAATCTTGAAGTTTGATTTATAGATTTTAGATTTAGTAAATAATTTGGATTATAGATTGAATTTTAGATTATGAATTTTGAGATTGTTGAAATTTGAAGATTATAATTTGATTTAGGTTGAAATTAAAAATTTTGATAATTGTTCTGGGTGGCACATCTTGCAATTATGGTGTGCCGAAATCTTTTAAAAGCTATTTTTTTACAGATTTGAATTTTTGGATAATAAGAAAAATATGTCGTTATGATGCCGAAATTTTATTAAAACCTATTAATTTTAAGAATTTAATTAATAAGACTTAATTATATTAATAGAAAGAAAATTAAAAATTAATTATAAACATTATGAGTGCAACAATAAAAAAATAACTTATTCATAAAATTTGATGAAACTTATAAAATTGAAACATGAAATGTTAAACTTTCTTGATGAACGTGATTATATAGTCACAAGAAAACATGAAGTATGATTGTATGTGTTATTATTTTTATAGTCAAGATGTCAATTGACAAGAGTTAGATACATTTGAAAAATCGGTTGTCTGATCAGTATTAGGAAGGATTGTTTGCGTTTATCAATATTGCCAAAGACTATGTTAATGAAAGTGATTGTACAAGTTGTCCGTGTCGGAGGTGTTTAAACCATAAGTATTTTTCAATAGAAACAATTAGAGCACACATACTCCAATATGGTTTCAATACTTTATATACGACGTGGTATTACCATGGTGAAGATGATGTTGCGACCAATCTAATAAATGAATCAGTTGACGAGATGGTTGCAGTTATACATGATGTTGTTGGAAATAACTCTGATCATGATATGCCAGATGAAGTAGAAGCTGAGGTGGTAGGTGATGCGCAACACGATGAATTTAAGGAGTTGTTATATGAGCTCGAGTCGGCGTTGTATCCAGGGTGTACTAAGTATTCGTCATTGAATTTTTTGGTGAAACTCATGCATTTAAAGGTGTTGCACAAATGGCCCAATGAGTGTATGATCTCTGTTTTGAAGCTGTTGAAAGATGCATTTCCTGAAGGGATTAAACTTCCATATTCGTATTACGAGGCAAAGACGAAATTGGGTAAACTCGGTTTGGGCTACAAAACAATACATGTCTGTAAGTATGATTATGCGTTATTCTGGAAGGAGAATGTTGATCTACAGATTTGTCCAGTATGTAACACCAGTCGTTGGAAGATTAAAAAAATAAAAGGTAAAATAGTACCTCAGAAAGTGTTACGGTATTTTTCTTTGAAGGGTCGATTGAGGCGTCTGTATAGCTCGCGTCACACTGTAAAGGAAATGACGTGGCACATACGGGGGCATTCGAAGGATCAAAACTTAATGCGTCATCCAGTTGATGGTAGGGAGTGGAGAGATTTAGATATGAAGTATCCTGAATTCGCTCGTGAACTAAGAAACGTTCGATTAGGTTTAGCTATTGATGGTTTTAATCCTTTCAGAAGCATGAGCTTATCATATAGTATGTGGCCGGTGGTTCTTATTGCTTACAATTTACCTCATTGGTTATGCACTAAGGATCCTTACAAGATGTTGACACTATTGATTCCCGGCCGAAATGCCCCTGGAAAGGATATTGATGTATTTTTGTGACCACTTGTTGATGAACTTAAAGAGCTGTGGGAAGAGGAAATTATTGTTCGTGACACTGCTTCAAATGCATCATTTAAGATGCGTGCTGCATTGCTAATGACTATCAATGATTATCCTGCATGTGCTAGTTTGTCTAGCTAGAGTGGACAGGGGTCTTTAGCATGTTCGTCATGCAATGATGTGACACCTTCAAAGAGGTTGATGAGTAAAAACTGTTTTGTTGGGCATCGACGGTGGCTTCCTATTGGGCATAGGATGAGAAACAATAAGAAGTTTGATGGTATGGTTGATCATCGTGCTCTTCTGCCTCGGAAGTCTATCGAAGAAATATTATTTCAGTTACAGAACGTCGGATCCAACTTGCCTGGTAAACATGAAAATTATGGCGGTAAGAAACGAAAGAGACAATCTGCAGAGCTTAACTAGACAAAGAAGAGTATTTTTTGGGAACTACCATACTAGACTTCATTATCAATTCATCACAACTTAGATGTCATGCGTATCAAAAAAAATGTATGTGACAGCTTGTTGGGTACTATTTTTAGTATTGATACAAAAAGTAAGGATACAGACAAGGTGATGATCGATTTGTAAAATATGGGGATTCATAAAGAGTTACATTTGTACAAAGATGGTGATCAATGGATGAAACCACATGTAGCTTACACGTTAACCAAAACTGATAAGCAGAAGTTCTGTGAATTTTTAAAGTCTATTCGATTTCCCGATGGATTTGCCTCGAATTTAAAAATATATATAACTGATGGGAACACAAAGATCAGTGGGTTAAAATCACACGACTGTCATGTTATAATACAACGATTGTTACCGACTAGGATTCGCACGTTCATGATGAAGGAAATTGTTGATGCAATAACAGAACTCAGAATTTCTTTCAGTTGATATGTTCCAGAAGATTAAGAATTTCAAATTTAAAGAGAGACCAAGAAGATATAATTCTTATCCTATGCAAGTTAAAAACAATATTCCCGCCAGCTTTTTTTGACATAATGGTTCATTTGTACCAGAAGAAGCCATTCGTGGAGGACCTATTTTTTTAAGGTGGATGTATCCATTTGAACACTTTCTTTGATCATTGAAGAAATATGTTCGCAATCATGCTCGTCCGGAGGGATCAATTGCTGAGGCATACATTGTGAACGAGGCCCTGACATTTTTCTCAATGTATTTATGCAGGATTGAGACTAAGTTTAATATACTAGAAAGAAACTGGGTTGATGATGACACCGAGCATGGTGATAAGTTGTCTGTTTTCGCTACAAAAATTCGCCCTGTTGGTAAGATGACAGCGATCATGTTGGATAATGACTTACGGACAAAGGCTGAGTGGTACATCTTACACAATTGTCCTGAAATACAACGATACATTGAGTAAGAATATCTCTACAAAACTTAATTTTATGTCGATTCGTATCATATTTTATTTAATCATTCATTACGACACTACAACAGTGACCATATTAAAGTTTTGGAGGAAAGTGGTCGTGGGTAGTCGTTTGATGTAATTCAGGCGAGGGAATTTCCAAGTTGGTTTTCCGACAAGGTATACAATTTTCAACAACGTAACATTCCAAAAGCCACTGATCAACTGTTTTCCCTATCATCTGATTCAATCTTCTCTGTTTGATCCTATGCTGGTTGTGTAGTCAACAGAGTTAAGTTTTTAACATACAACCGGGACAAGGACCGGACCACTCAGAATAGTAGTATTTGTGTCGGCGGGGAAAATATGTAGGTTTTCTATGGAGTTTTGGAAGAGATTTATGAATTACTATACATTAACAATAATTCAGTCTTCCTTTTCAAGTGTAAGTGGTTCGACACTCAGGCAGAATGAAGAAGAATTCAACAATACAACAATAGAATAAGAATCTTCGTTAAGGACTCGTGGTATGAGAATAAACCTTTCATTCTAGCTTCCCAAGTGGAATAGGTTTTTTACATTGATGATTTATTTAACGGTCCGAATTGGAAAGTTGTGGAACACTTTGGGCGTCGACATATATGGGATTCTCCATAAGAGGACGTCGACAAGGTCATGATAGTTCAAGACACAGAATCACGAAATGTTGAGTTAGTAGTTGAACTACCTGAACTAGATAACTTAACATTTGATCGGCCTGATATCGAAGCAAATACTGTCACGTCGACGCATACTTGCGGGACAAGTCCCCCGCTGAAGATGAAGATGACTTTATTGATGATGGTGATGATGAAACTGTGTTTGAGTATATCAAGATGAGCTCGTCGACTCTGAAGATGATGACGACGTAGAAAGTGTTGATGATGTTGAAAACATTCAAAGTGACGATGAATAGAACCAAAGTTGTTAATTTATATTTATGAATTTTTTTATAAAATTTTTAAGAAATTGCGTACCAAATAAAGTAACAAATAATTTTTTTTACGACACAACATCTCGATGTCTAGCCTAGTAGCTACATGCGCTAGCTCTGTAGGAGGATCACAACCTTCACCTGATCCGGTGAGACTCCCGACACAAAATTGCATGCTGGTATCTATTTGAAACATAATTTGTTCTAAAAATTTTTAATTGTGAATACAATAAGTAAGATTTATTTGTTGATTTTTTAATGTATTCCAGGATTGGTTTAACCTCGATGTGACAATGGCATCATTAGAGATGTAGTCGACCATGAAGCCAGTAAATATTACAAGGACTAGAAAACTACCTTGCACAGACACTTCCAGAAGATGGGAGGGCCAGAAAATGAGGATTTTGTCAAGCAAAATCCTCCTAAAAACTTGAAGAGAAAAGAGCAATGGGGATCTTGCTGTGATCGTTTTATGTCCTCTACTTTTCAGGTTCAATTTCATTATGTCTTCTTACTTTTGATTAATTGATTTATTTAATTATTAAGTATGTTACTAATTCATCTATGATCATTACTAGAAAAAATCTGCTACAAATCAATAAAACCGTGGCAATCAAAAGTGGTCTAGCTTCCATGGTAGAAAGTCATACTCCCAGCATCGTTTCGATAAGGTAATACTAATTTGCATACTTGTTAAGTTTTTGTCACTTTGGCTTAACAATTATTCTAGCACGTTCAACTTGATTAGGTAAATCTCGAAACCCAGGAGCTAAGATCATTAATTGACAATTGGGGTGACATGCACCGTCATGGGCAGAATTTTATCAATCTGGACGCGGAACGGGCATTTGTAAGTAACTTTTAAACTTATTTCTTTTTTCATATTTAACATAACATATTATACTATTTTTATTCATTTTTATTTCATTTACCTTTGCAGGCTCAAATGGAGGTGCAAAGAACCACGCAAATGACACAGTCTGCTGGGGAAGGTTCATCCACGACGGTCAATGAGGAAGAGATTATGTTCCAAGTCTTAGGCAAGCGCAGAGGACACACTAAGGGAGTGGGACCAACATTGCCACGGAGGAATCGTACAAGCGCTTCCACCTCATCATTTGCTTCGTAATCGGACGGGTCATCTTCGGTTAATTTACCCAGTATGTCCAAAACTGGCTGAACAACCTCTACATCGAGCAATGCAACATGTTCGACAACCAGCAGAGCATGATGGAAGTCATGCACTCGATGAATCCCAACATCAACTTCTTGCCAGTTAACCATCCCCGACCGCTGGTTCCTCTGCCGCTTGAGCGAAACGAAGAAGACGAGAATGAGGATGACGATGCTGCTAATTTAGGAGATTAAAATATATGTTTTTATTTTTTTTATTATCAATACTTTTTAGTATTTCTTGATTAATTTACTTTTTAAGACTTATTTTATTATTGTGTTGACTATTTTATATCAATTATATTGTTTTATTTTATTATTAAATTTTCATCAAATTTATATCTTTATTAATTAATATTATTAGGAAACTACAAAAAAAAGAAAATACTATTTACGACGACACATCTAAAGCGTTGTCGCAAATAGTTTACATTACTAGCAACGACGCTTTAGTCACAAAAGGTTTAAATACTTTTACGACGACACTATGTCGTCGCAAATACGGCATGACACGTTATCATCAATGACATATTCGACAGAACATTCGCGACGACTTATTCGCGACGATTGTCGTCGCTAATATATTTGTGACGACATTTCAAAACTTTTTCGTCACAAATATATCATTTGCGTCAACATATTAGTTATTTGCGACGACATATTAGTTATTTGTGACGACATGACGTCGCCACAAATGAGCTTTTTTGTTGTAGTGTATTAGTTTTGCACTAATTAAAGATAATACTTGATCTTTTCTCTGAGATTGCATCTTGTATTCAACTCGTGCATTTTTTTTTTCGTGCATGTTCTTTTTTTTTTCTTTAAAAAATAAAAAGAAATCGTGTAAAGATTTTTCTACTTATATTAAGTTCATGAGTTTATCAATTTCTGTGGTCGATTAAAAAAAATCAGTGCACTTATTGAATAACTAAAAACATGTTTATACATATATAATGAAATATCATAATAGAATTATTGAAATTAATTCGCTATATTGTATAATATTTTTATATTTATCAATATATGTGTACATTGGGTTGATGTTCATCACTGAGTGGATTGGATGATTACAGTTAGCCGTCCCATCCATGAATATTAATGCATTGTGCTACATATATGCGTGACATGCACATAGATTTTTTATACAGAAAAATATCGGAGGCTATAATTGATTGCTCCGAATTTCCTTTTCCTTCGGTCCAATATTGCTATACTTTTCTTTCAGATTAAGAAATGGGAGTGCAAAAGTTCTTACATACATCCAGTATATATAATATATCATTGAATTTAGTAATTGTACAAATTTATATATTAACGTACAACCCAATCCATAACCCATGTAATAAAAAGATAGTAGATGCAGAAATCTTTAAGCAAAAACAACAAGATATAATGAAATATTTTTTTCACGTGCAGTTGACCACATCGAAGTACTCCATTCTGTCTCTCAGCGTCATTTGCCATCATATATAAATGAAATGGCTCCCACAACTAATTTACTAGTTAACATGGGGAAAGTCTGAATATGAGAAAGATGTAAAACAATGAAAACAAGGAAAACATGGTACAACTAATTTACTAGTTAACATGGGAAAAGTCTGAATATGAGAAAGATGTAAAACAATGAAAACAAGGAAAACATGCCAAAAAGATCGTTAGGAAGTGGTCTTAACTGCTGTGGTCTCAGATACACGTTTTCTACTTATTTATATGTTTCTTTTTATTTTTAGTTTTTTTATTTCTTCCGTCATAATTTGTTTATATGTAGGTACTTCATGACATTATTGCAGAGCTAATTTGAGATAAGCTACTATAGTACGGATAATGCATGAATATTGAAAAGTGAATACTATATATGGTGCACGTATTCAGTAGTGATCAAGGACCTTTATGGAGCTCAAAAAATTAAAGGAACTTTTATGGTGTTGGGAGAAAAATTCCCGACACCGTACTGAAAAGGCGATGACATGTGAACTTTGAACATTATATTGGAGTTATATAGGTCTCGTTCACTTCACAAATTCGAGTTTTCAATTCGAGCTGAGATGTGACATTTTTAGAGAGCTTTTCACTGTAGCAGAAAAAGTTAGATGTAACATTTTCTGATAGTTTTTTACTGTAGAAATCTAAAACTGAAAACTCGAATCGGTGAAATGAACAAAGCCATAATTAGTTATGATATACATGATTTATTTTGTGCCTCCACTGGGTTTTCTTTCTAATTTGTTAGTTTCTTATCTTTTTAACCTTTTGATTCCCTCCCTTGTGGTACTTGGCTTTGTTCTTGGTTGTTGGCTGTTTTGCTCTACTTGCCTTAAAAAAAATATGCATGTGTAAGTACATATGATCACAATAGTAAATTCCAATATAAAACACCAAAAGTAAGTAGATTCTCCAATATATCCCTAGCTAGCTTAATTGCCAATAACATTCAAGTACATGATGTGTAAACTCAGATGTGCTAGTTCCTGGAAAAGATTGGCACATCTATCGGTAGTTAGGAATACTAACATGTTACTTTGGTTGTGTTGGTGGGAAATAGATCCTTTCCATGTCATGATGGATGACTATGCAACTATTATTCTTAATGCTATAAAGTCTTGCTAAGTATTTAAAACAAAATTCCAAAATAGGTTAGTATTTGTATCATCTTTAATTAGTTAGTAATCGCTGCCAAAATTTATATTAGCGTTTCATATATCGGAAGGATTTTATTTTATTTTTGGTTTTTTTTTTTTTTTATTTTGTTTGGGCACCAAAGTCAATTCAGGTTGGATAAAATGTCGGTATTGGATGGTGTGGGGCTTGCTTTCAAGTACCGAACGGACTAAGCAAGGTGTATGTAATATGTTATTATGAAATTTTATTGACACCCCTTAAAAGTATAAAGGTACCCCTTAATTAGTAAAATGACTAAAAAAAAAAAGCATAACTCGTGCCCCTTTTCTATATGCACCCGACGTTCAAATTGTCTCTGAATCTTCCTTCTCAATAACTCTCTTATCCCCTCCCCCCTCCCCCCCTCTCTCTCTCTCTCTGGGTCTCGCATACTCGCTCAAACAAGGATTTTTTCTTTTTTTTTTTTTTTTTTTTTTTTTTTTTTCTCCTCCTTTTTATTCTCCTATCACTAATACCCTTATTATTTCTTTTTTTTTCAACTCCCTGTTCTGTATTCACTTTTTATAATGTTTCTATGAATGTAATTTTGCCATCTTGCCACACGAATTTAGGTCCTGCATTTGACCAAAACCACCGCAGACCACTTTCGAGAAAAAAAAAAAAAAAAAAAAAAACCCACCGCAGACCCACACCAGAAATCAAGAAGCTTCTAAAACCTAAACTGAGAAATTCAAAACCCACCTCATGACGAAACCAAGCAGCGAAAATTCCTTCTGAACAATACCATAGAAGACTCGCGCAAGCCTAACTAAAGGATTTTATATGATAGAAAAAGAAATATACACTATTTGTGGGGTGTACAAAATTTTCTTATCTTTTTTTAAGATGTGGGTGGACAATTAGTATTCAGGTGCAACTGCAAGGGTAAAATTGGAATAAAAATCATTTTTTTTAAGATATGAGGTATCTTAATAAAAACATGGGGTGTCAATATAATTTCCCTTGTTATTTTATTTTCTAGTCATTTTTATACATTTTGGAACCTATAAATAAGTACTTGATCACTCGCTAAAAATAGTATAAAAAAAAAAGAGAAAAAAAAATAGTTTACACATGTATATGCTGCAATTAATATTGTTAACTAAAGCTGCTTAAATATTAGATGACTATAAAGGTCCACTTTATTGATAATTTTCACTCCAAAAATCATGATCACTTTTCAAATATATTAATTAAGTAATGCATTACTATTTTTTCTTCTTAATCTATTAAGTAATGAATTATGATTGCAACGCACATGGCTCAACATATTATCAATAAATATTTAGGAAAAAAAAAAGTGAAAAAAGACCAACATATTCTGGTGGCATTTTTTTCTTCCGGTGGTATTTTTTTCTTGATGAAGATTCTGGTGGCTGATCAAAATTTAGGACCACATAGCCAAATATAAAATGTTTGCGTGGGGTATATAAATTTATATATACATTGAATTCTTGGTGTTTGAGAGTCTTTAATTGATGTATGTATATATAATGTAGAATAGGTTGATTGATTGGCGAAGACGACCTCTTTAATGTGTTGAAAAGCTTTTTTAGTGTTTTTAATGAAAATCTTTTTTTTTTTTTGGTGGGGGGGAGATAAGATGTTGAAAATCTAATTGGAGTGTCAATAAAATCTGTTAGCTTATTTGTATACATAAAACTAGCAAGTCCATTACAACAACGGTCATTATTTTCTTGCACAACCGTGACAAAAACGAATTAAGATTAAAATGTGTATATTAGAAAGTCAAAATTATGTATCATTTTCATTTATAAGCCTAAATGGTAATATCCGGCCAAATTACAAAAGAAAAAAAAACTATATGTGTGTGTGTGTGTGCGTGTGTGTCATAAAATTAGAATATTCAAACTAAAGTACTATAGTCTATAATATGTTGGAATTTAGTAAAATGCACCCCCACAAAAAAGACTTTGGAATATTCTAGATCTGAAAAGGATCCAAAGATGAATGAGTAAAAAGTCAATGTCGTTTATTTATAGTGATCTTGTTTGCAACTTTTAAGATTACAAACAGATGTTAACTTTCCGTAAATAATGTTAATTTATTTATTTAACAATAACCCAAAGAAAACATCTGCTCAAAAAGAAACTCAAAGAAAACTTAAGAGACGTTTGGTAAGGAGATTTATATCATGATTTGAATTATAATTTATAATTTATTATAGTATTTTTTCTTATAAAAAATACATATAAATTAAAAATAATACTAATTATATTATTTTAATTCATAAACTAAACGTCTCGTTAGTATTGACAAAGCCTACCCAGTTTGGCAAGAAAGGGGGAAAAAAAAAAATCTGATGACAAATTTTACCGCCACTAAGTTACAAAAATTCCCTCCTTGTAAGGGAAACTGAAGAATGTAACGTTGAATTATCAGACCCAATCATACGGTCATGATGACGACGATGATCATCATCATCTCATAATCAGCATCTGGCCAAATTAGCTGGCCACGTGTCATTCCAGAGACGTCCACCTAGGTCCCACCACCGCCAGTTCAACTGTCCAATAAAACGCCACGAGTCGCGATGACGTGTCCATCACATTTCACTTGCTCTCTCTAACGAACACGTGTCTGTGTCTCCCTCTGCACTAACCCGCTCGCGGAGAGAGACAGAGTCCCCAATTCCTGATCTCTCGAAACTACCCCTGCCATCCTAAACTATTTACATCTCTACGCCATTTTCGTATCCCGTAGCATTATCCGTATCTATACGACGCTGTATACGATGGCCACACCTAGATTTATGCCTCACACCTCAGCCACATTCACCTCTCTCTTTCTCTCTCTTCTCTCTCTTCTCTCTACAATTTGCTGAGCTTGAGAAGAGCTTTTTTGTCGGCGTTAAACAACAGATCTCGTGTGGCTTCCAAACTCCGTGGCTGGCCATTGTTTTCCATCAAAATTCGAAGCTCGAGCGATTCGGATCCGTCGTCGGAAAATGCGAAGGCCTTTTCCTCGACGAATTTAGGTGATTTTTATGGTGGTAGTTGGTCGCTCCGTCGCGAATTCTGGTGGTGTTTCGCTTCGCGAGGTTTCGGAATCGGAATTGGAATTTGAATTGGAATTGGAATTGGAATCGGAATCGAAGAAGTGCATGAGGGATTTGGCTTGGTGGAATCTATGTTGTGTGAAGGATTTGGGAAGGAGAATAAGGTGGGATTGCTCGTTTGTGATCCGGAGCAGGGGTAGGTGGGGGAAATGTGGCTAATTTTGTGAGGGATTTTGAGGCTTGAGATTTTTATTGAAGTTGTTGTTGTTGTTTTCTTTTTCTCTCTCTTTTTGGTGTGGTTTTTGTTTGATCTCTAAGAGATTGGAGGTTTCTTATTTGGGCGTAAGATTTTCTTTTGGAGATTTGGAGGCTTTGGATTTGAGGCAAAAATGCAGCAAGATCACCGCAAGAAGGTGATTTTCTCTTCATTTCTGTGATTCTCTGATGGGATGGTAATTGGGTTTTCGGTGTAAATTTGAAATTTTGAATAATTAACTTTAAAATTTGTGACGGCATTTTTATTTTGGTAGCTAAAGTATCGTGTTTGCTTGTGAAAAAGTTTGGATTTTTCTTTATTTCTTCCCCTTTTTTTGGGTGAATTGAGAACTGAAATAAAGCTTTTTGGGATTTCTATTTTAGTGGGACTTATAGTGATAACGGAGTCATCTTAGCTGATAGTTAAACATGGTTTAATTTTACCTTTGGCTGCTGTCTTTTTGGGGCCATATTCTTTTGAAAAAGCAGTGGTTTTCCATTCTTATTCCTGACTGTTGTCCCTTCAATTCAATTTTTGTATGCTTCCCTTGGGGTTCATTAGATGCTGTTTTCTCTCTCTCTCTCTCTCTCTCTCTCTCATTGCATCAGATTCCATCTTCAAAGGGAAACCTCTTGAGGAGCTTTTAACATTGTTTGTTTTTCTGCACAATTAATCTATTCTGGAGCTTGCTGTTTTTCACTACTCTAAAAGCAAAGAATTTGAGTGCAATCAAATGGTTTTTTCATTTTCCTTTTTTCTCCTTTGAGCATTGGAATTTCAAGTATCAAGCGTTTCTGAAGTAAAACTTGAAATCCGCATTTTTGTACTACCAGATTTCTTTTGAGATGTCATATAAATTGATTGAAAAGAATTCTATGGACAGTGTGGAGAAAGTTTACTTGATTTTGAGTGGAGAATGTAGAGTCAAATTAATTTGTATGGCGTATTGTTTGCTGTGAAATTTGTTAATTGCATTGTGTCTCGTTAGCTATTATAAAGGTGATGTGTATTTAATTTTAGAGAAAGTTACAATGGAGTATCACTACATGCTTTGCTTCAGCATTTTCATATAGGATCTTCAGAGCATTGTGTATTCTATTCATTCTTGCGTTTTCTTTTTCAGATAGCCACTCTATTTCCTGTATAGCACGCTTTTTCTGGTGGGTTCAGTCTTATTGTATTGTGTCAAAAAATTGGTTCATGAGTTTTGTGATTTTGATGGGATTACGGTTTCAATGCTGCAGAATACAGCAGAGGTGGACTTCTTCTCTGAATACGGCGATGCCAATCGCTACAAAATCCAGGAAGTTATAGGGAAAGGAAGTTATGGTGTTGTTTGCTCAGCAATAGACACTCATACTGGTGAAAAAGTTGCAATAAAGAAAATACATGATATTTTCGAACATATCTCTGATGCCGCTCGAATTCTTCGGGAGATAAAGCTTCTCCGACTTCTTAGACATCCTGACATTGTTGAAATTAAGCACATTATGTTGCCTCCTTCAAGAAGAGACTTTAAAGATATTTATGTTGTTTTTGAGCTCATGGAGTCAGATCTTCATCAGGTCATCAAAGCAAATGATGACTTAACACGAGAGCACTACCAGTTTTTTCTTTACCAGCTACTTCGTGCATTAAAGTACATTCACACGGGTACTTGTTATCTTGTGAATTACATCAATTATGCAATTTATTCAGTAACATCGAATCTACTTTTATTATGTGATTAAACTATTGGTTTGCTTTTATTATGTTATTTTCGATTACAGCCGTTGATTTTGGAATTCTTTGTATTACGTTGTCATTGAATGGAGAACTTGTCTTAACTCTAAGTTACATGGCTGCAGCAAATGTCTATCATCGAGATTTGAAACCAAAGAATATATTGGCAAATGCAAATTGTAAGCTTAAAATCTGTGATTTTGGGCTAGCGAGAGTTGCATTCAATGATACACCTACTACAATATTTTGGACGGTATGTAGCTTTAAATCAGAAGATGTATTTTTTTTAACTTATGGTAAAAATACTTTTCCAGCATACCTGGTTTGTTTCCTTATTATGTCTACTAAACATAGAGGTAATACCCTCTCATTTTTATTATTATTTTTGGATATATCTGCAGGACTATGTTGCGACCAGATGGTATAGAGCTCCAGAACTTTGTGGGTCGTTTTTCTCGAAGGTATAGATTGTATGGATGCTTTTGAAATTTTTAAAGTTTGGGGGATAGTATGAATGTGCTTAGGCCTCTATCAGTAGATTTTTCTGGAGATTTCAACTCCTTAGTACGGTGTTTAAGTGGTATTTTGCAAAGCTAACTTCATGTCAACATATGAAAGTTGGATTCATGGATTTGAGCTTTGCCGGGTGAATTTGTTGTTTCCTTTCCTAGTTCTACATCCTTTAGTTGGTGATTTAGTTCATAGGACAACAAATTGTTAGCGTATGAAACAGCCAAAAGTTATTGAACCACCTTTTACCATATCTATGAAAGTTAATGAAGTTTACCTTAGCTTTCGGGGTGCAAATATGTATTAAGACGTCAGAGCAAAAGCAGAGACTCTAATGAGTCCTTTAATATATTTAAAGAAATTGAGAGGAAAAAACTGTGTAATTCATTCAATTAGAAAACTAATTCTATACAACCTATATATATATATATATATATATATAGGTCAGTAGGTACAGGGCCACCGGTTCTCTTACTCACTGACAGCTGGCAAATCTCCTAATTAATCAAGAAATCATTCCTAAAACATCTCAAGTCAACTTTCTCTAATTACAGACTCTAATTACCCTAAATCTACCACATAAATAGAGAATAAAATACAAGTAAATTACAGTTTTTGCATTCCTAAGGCTAAGGAACCGGGATCATAATTTAACACTCCCCCTTAAGCTAGGAATAGATGTTAATCATTCCTAGCTTGGAAATAAGATCTTCAAATGTAGTTCGAGGTAGAGCCTTTGTGAATACATATGCAACTTGTAGATTTGATGGAGTGTAGATCAAATCTATTAACCCTTCCTCAACTTTTTCTTTGATAAAATGGCAATCTAGTTCTACATGTTTTGTCCTGTCATGATGAACTGGATTCTTCGCAATGCTGATTGCCGCCATCTTATCACAGAACATCTTCGTTGGTTCGTCACTTTTTACTCGTAACTCCCTCAACACCCGAACCAACCAAATTCCTTCACAGATCCCTGAGCTAGTGCTCTAAATTTAGCTTTGGCACTACTCCTTGCTACCACAGATTGCTTTTTACTGCGCCATGTAACTAGATTGCCCCAAACATAGGTACAATAACCTGTAGTAGACCTTCTATCGGTGATGGATCCTACCCAATCTGCATCCGAATAGACTTCCACATTTCCCTTAACATTCTTCTTGAAGAATAGACCTTTTCCCGGTGTCATTTTCAGATATCTCAATATTCTGTAAACAGATTCAAGATGTTCTTCATTTGGATTGCTCATGAATTGACTTACCACACTCACAGAAAATCCGATATCTGGTCGTGTGTGGGAGAGATAAATCAATTTACCAACAAGTCACTGGTATCTTCCCTTATCAACTGGAGGATTTTCTTTTGCCAACCCTGCCTTATAGGTTGACTCCATAGGAGTTGTAGCAGGCCCGCAACCTAACATTCCTGTCTCCTTAAAGCATGTCCAAGACATACTTCCTTTGAGAGACAACAATCCCCTTCCTTGACCGAGCTACTTCCATGCCAAGGAAGTATTTTAGATTCCCAAGATCCTTTACTTCAAATTCTCTGGCAAGAACACCCTCCAATTCTTCCAATTCTTCAACATAACTTCCAATTAGGATGATATCATCGACATAGACAATAAGAACTGCCACTCTACCATCTTGTGAGTGTTTTATGAAGCAAGTGTGATCCGCCTACCCCTGTATGTATCCATATCGTTTGATAGCTTTTGTAAACTTATCAAACCATGCTCTCAGGGATTTTTTTTTGCCATATAATGACTTCTGCTTCTTACACACCTTATTAGTATTCCCAGCATTTTCAAAACCAGGAGGAATCTCCATGTAGACTTCATCTTCTAGGTCCCCATTTAGAAAGGCATTCTTAATATCAAGTTGGAGAAGTGGCCAATCGAAATTTGCAGCCAAGAATAATAATAACCGAACTGTATTGAGCTTTGCAACCGGGGCAAACGTTTCTTGATAATCAACACCATAGACTTGTGTGAATCCCTTTGCGACGAGTCTTGCCTTATAACGCTCTAAACTGGCATCAGCCTTATACTTCACATTAAAGATCCATTGACAACCAACCGGATGTTTTCCTCTGGGTAGATCCATAAGTTTCCATGTCCCATTCTTCTCCAAGGCCCTGATTTCAGCCTCAACAGCATTCTTCCACTTTGGGTTCTTCAAGGCTTCATATATATTTCCGGGAATTTCTACATTGGAAAGATTTGCAGCAAAGGCACAATATTGTGGGGGGCCTTTAAAAGACACAAAATTATAAATGGGATGTTGGGTACAAGACCTGACTCCTTTTCTTAAGGCAATGGGAATATTAAGATCACTATCTGAAATTGAATCAACTTGAGTTTCAGGGGTTGTTCTTTTGCAATAAAACTCAGAAAAAGTTAAAACTCAAGTTACAGCTTTATTCAAGTTCACGTTCTTTTAAGTTCTAACTTTATTCAACTTTACTCAACTTTATTCAAATTACAACTTCAACTCAAGTTATAACTCAAATTCAACTCAAAAACTACACTCAAGTCACACTCCAAAAGAACAGGCCCTCAGTTTTTTGAGGTATACTTGGACTTTCATGAATTGAGTCAGATTCCTGGTAGTGCTGGGAGTATGTGACTGGTTCTATCTCATCTTGGTTCCTCTTCCTTCTGGAGTACACAAGTAGTTCTTTATTACCTGCAAGTTGTCTAGGAATTAGACTAGAGGTAGAAGTGGGAGGCTCGGGAGAAGCATTAACTACTGGAACCGAGTTGAATGGGACTGAACTTGGACTAGACATGGATGGATTCGGACTAGACATGGCTGGAATGACAGTTGGGACATGTTTAGAATTTGACTCAGGAATTGGGTTGGTGTTTTCATTCCCTGGTTGGCTATACTCGGGTTCAAAAAAATTACAGTCTTGTAGTCTATTCTCCCCCTGAATGGAATTTTTTGAATAAAAGGCATGTGTCTCAAAGAAGGTGACATCCATGGAGTGATAGATTCTCTTTCTTTCAGGTGAATAACACTTATACCCTTTTTGAGTGGGAGAGTAGCCTAAGAATATACATTTAATGGATCTAGCATCAAGTTTACCCCTAAGCTGTGAATGCACATGCACAAAGGCAGTACAACCGAAGATTTTTAAAGGTATACCTGAGGTAAGCCGAATAGAGGGGTATTGGTGAAGAAGTAGCTGATGAGGTGTTTGAAATTTTAAGACTCTGGAAGGCATACGATTAATGAGATAGGTGGCAATCAGAATAGCATAACGTTCATGGAGAACATAAGTGATCTAGCCACTTCAAGGAGATGCCAATTTTTCCTTTCTGCCACTCCATTCTGTTGTGGTGTATCGACACAAGAACTCTGATGGATAATTCCCTGATGGATATTCCCCAAGATTATCATTAAAGAAATCACGAGCATTGTTAGAACAAAAAATTTTAACCTTTGCCTGAAATTGAGTTTGGATCATTTGATGAAAGTTTTTAAAGATTGAACATGCCTTTGATTTTTCTTTCATGAGATATACCCAGGTTACACGAGTATGATCATCCACAAATAAAATGAACCACTTTGTCCCTGAAATATTTTTAATTCTTGAGGGACCCCATATATCACTATGAATCATGGCAAAAAGTAGAGCGTTTTTATATCCCTGAATAGGATAGTTGGTTCTAACATGCTTTGCTAACTGGCAAACTTCACATTGAAGGGAATTAATGTTTATTTTATTGAACAACTCAGGAAACAGTTTTTGAAGATACGCAAAATTAGGATGTCCTAGTCTATAGTGTCACAACATCACTGCACTATTTTTATTGGCAGAATTGAAAGACACGGAATTTAAACTAACAATGGGAACACTTCTTGCAAGTTGAACTTGTCTTCTCGGAATTTTTGGTGCCTTGATGAGATAGAGCCCTTCACATAGTTCAGCACTGCCAATCATCTTCCCTAATTCCAAGTCCTGAAATTAACATAGGGTAGGATAAAAATTAGTGACAGTTTAGGCTTTTTGTGAGTTGGTTTACAAACAACAAATTACAGGTGAGTTTAGGAACAAATAAAACAGAGTCCAGGATCAATTTATCAGATAAAATAACCGTTCCAATTCCTGCCACCTTTGACACTGTGCCATCCACAATACGAACTGTGTAATTTTCGGGGCGCAACTGGATTTTATGGAAGACTTTTATTTCCAGTCATGTGATCCGAAGCCCCTGAATCAATAATCCATTTTGTGAGTTTTTCAGTCTGAGTATTTAAGGCTCTTGAAGGAATACCTTTCTGGGCAATTAAGCTTGACCTTGTATCTTCGGGCTGAGAAGATGGTGGTCTGCCACTGATCAGCTTCTGAATAAGATCAAATTGTTCTTTTACTAAAAGGCATATTTGTCTCTGTTTTCTCAGTCTCTTTCCCATCTCTGCTTGCTGCAAATCCTTGGTTCTCTGTGGAGTTTCTCGGCTTCCAATCTACTGGCTTGCCATGAATCTACCAGCAGGTTTTGCGACTGTGTCCTGGTTTCCAATAGTGATTGCACCAGGGTCTTCTGTTGCGCCATGGTTGATTGTTTGGATTGGGCATATGGACTGCAAGGGCTGAACCTTCATTAAGAGTTGATTGTGCAGTTTTTCCCAGCATCACCTTTTTCCGGCTCTCCTTTCTTCGAACTTCCGAGTATGCTTCTCGTATCGACGGTAGTGGTTTGGTGGCCAGAATCCTTCCACGAACTTCATCAAGACTTTTGTCCAAACCAAGGAGGAACTGGAATAGCCTGCCTTTCTCTACATATTTTTGATACTTCTAATTACATTGTGCACACTCAAACATGACTTCATCCACCAAATCCAATTGCTGCCAGTGACGGTTCAGTGTGTTGAAGTATTGAGTGACCGTCTGATCTCCTTGCTTCAGATCAGTCAATATGCCTTTGATCTCGAACAGTTCTGACGTGTTGTCCTTGTCTGAATAGGACTCCTTCACAGCGTCCCAGATTTCTTTAGTCGTATGGTAGAACATAAACACTTCCCCTATTTCATTGGTCATTGAATTAATCAGCCACGACATGACCATATTGTTCTCTATTTTCCACTGCTTGTATTTTGGATCATTGGGTTTTGGAACTATAATAGCGTCGGTGAGGTAATCGTCTTTGCCTTTTCCACAGACATACATCGTAACTGATTTGGACCACTGAACATAATTCTTCTCACCAAGTTTATGACCGGTAATGGGAAGAACGGCTGACTCAGGATTGTTTGTTGGTGTTGAAGACATGATCTCCGAAGTGGAGAGCGGATCTACGACCGTTTGGCGCAAGCCATTAAGAGATTTCTTTGTGAAAGAGGATGGGTGCCCCATGCGGTGCTTTAGAGGGTTTAATATCACCCGCTTCAAGCAATTCTTCTAATTGCTTTCAAAGTTAGGTCGTCACATCTGATGATGGTGAGGGTGTTTTTTCACTGGACATGACTCTTGGAGAAAGAATGACTCACTCAAGGATGGGGCAGACTAGAGACTATCGCTCTGATACCATAAAGAAATTGAGAGGAAAAAACTTTGTAATTCATTCAATTAGAAAACTAATTATGTACAACCTATATATAGAGGTCAGTAGGTACAGGGCCACCGGTTCTCTTACTCACTGACAGCTAGCAAATCTCCTAATTAATCAAGAAATCATTCCTAAAACATCTCAAGTCAACTTTCTCTAATTACAGACTCTAATTACCCTAAATCTACCACATAAATAGAGAATAAAATACAAATAAATTACAGTCTCTGCATTCCTAAGGCTAAGGAACCGGGATCATAATTCAACAATATTGCCTTACGTTTATAAATTGTTAATGTTCTTTTCATTTAATTTTGTTCCTTTAGGTTTTCTTTCTATCTTTTGTTTGAGAGGACTTTTTGCCCTTCCCATTCTCTTGCATCGGTTCGTCCTTTAATAAAATGGTTTATGTTCTCCTTAAAAACCAACAAAAGTGTCCTTATCGTGGTTAGTTCTTGTTCAATTGGCATTTGAGAACTTTGTTCTTTTGGCTTATTACATGATGAAAATATGTGGCTGCAGTACACGCCTGCAATTGACATATGGAGTATAGGCTGCATATTTGCTGAGGTATTAACTGGGAAGCCTCTGTTCCCTGGTAAAAATGTTGTTCACCAGCTGGATTTGATGACAGATCTGCTTGGGACGCCTTCATTAGATACCATATCTCGGGTTAGAAAATTTGTTCTTTTCCATAAGATCTGGTAATATTTCTCATTTGTGCTTCAAATATGCTCAAAATGAACTGAAATGTCACAAACAAACAGGTCCGAAATGACAAAGCAAGGAGATACTTGACTACCATGAGGAAAAAGCAGCCTGTTCCGTTTGCACAGAAATTTCCTAATGCAGATCCTTTAGCAGTACGACTCTTGGAACGATTACTGGCCTTTGATCCAAAGGACCGGCCAACTGCTGAAGAGGTTTGTCATGGTTTTATTATCAGATTTCCATCTTTGGTTCAAAAAGCTACGCCCTATATTGCATCGATGATACAGATTCTTGCCCATTCTCTGCTTCATTATTTTTTTACTTTTGTTTTTCTCATGTCAATGTATTGAATGTATGTAATTTGGTATTATATCAGGCATTGGCTGATCCTTATTTTAAGGGACTGGCCAAAGTAGAGCGGGAACCTTCCTGCCAGCCGATTACAAAGATGGAGTTTGAATTTGAGAGGCGAAGGGTCACAAAAGAGGACATACGAGAGCTTATCTTCCGAGAAATATTAGAGTATCACCCTCAGTTGCTGAAAGATTACATGAACGGAACTGAGAGGACTAATTTCCTCTATCCAAGGTTCTGAGTGTCATTTGGATCATCCTTGGTTGAAACATATGTTATGCGGCTGAATTAATATTTTCTCTATTTCTTCCTGTTCCCTGACCTTGGTGCGTATTCATATACAGTGCCGTTGATCAATTCAGAAAGCAGTTTGCACATCTCGAGGAAAACGGTGGTAAAAGCGGTCCAGTTGTCCCACTTGAAAGAAAGCACGTCTCTCTTCCTAGGTAAAATACAGTTCTTCGGGTTCCATTGGTTTGATGTCGATGAAGTTTTAAAGTACTTAAGATTAGTGAATGTACAATTTTGTAGCTCTGTAATATGCTCAAATTACTCTGTCAGGAATTCTCCAATATCATATTTGCATTGTGTTTGATTACTAAAATTTATGATCGCTAAATATTCCAATACAATGTACTCATAGGTCTACAATTGTACACTCAAATACTGTTCCTACCAAAGAGCAGCACAACTACGCCTCGTATAGAGATCGGCAAAATGCAGAAGAGGCATACAAGACTTCAAAAGATATGGAAGTAGTTCAGGTGAATATAGCAAGGAGCATGCAGGCACCTCAAAGAATTCCTCTGGGTACTCTTCGCTCTCAATTTTTTATCTGAGTGTCCTTTTCTCCATTTTTTAGTGAATTTTACTGAAATTTGTTGTGTTCAGCCAAACCAGGAAGAGTTGTTGGGCCTGTTGTACCATATGAGAATGGTAATCTGATGAAAGATGCGTATGACCCAAGAACGTTAAATAGAACCGCAGTCCTTCCCCCTCAGGCTGTTCCTCCAGTTGCTTACTGCTATCGCAAACCTGGTGTCGGAAACCAAGAAAGGTCAGCGGCAGAAGCCAGCAAGGACATGCCGTCACAGACCAAACAAGCTGCTCAATGCGGCATGGCAGCCAAGTTAGCACCGGATATTGCCATCAATATCGACACCAACCCATTTTTTATGACACGGGCGGGAGTCACAAAGGTGCAACAAAATGACCGAATCCCTGCTATGGACGTTAACTTGTTGCAGGGAAAGGCTCCATATGGAGGGATTAGTGCGGCCGCTGCCGCCGCTGCCGGGACTGCCCACCGGAAAGTTGGAACTGTTCCATTTGGTATGACGAGGATGTATTAGGCAAAATGGATGACGGGCATTTTTTGGCTAATGGAGGAGGTTATGCTGAGTCCGTTAATAGAGCCAGCTCTCTTATTCATGTTAGATACGGTACATTTCTGTCACAAGATACTATATATTTCCATGAAATTATACGTTCAGATTTATAAAGAAAGGTCCTCTCTCGCCGCGCCCCCACCCACACCC
>NW_010363284.1:560951-562389 GCF_000414095.1 Morus notabilis
CACACACACACACACACACGTACTTATTAGTAGGTGGTGTTGCAATAAAAGAAATAATTGAAAGATTGGCTCCACCATAAGACCTGCTTTCACTGCTGAAAGGTCTCCTTCACGTTATCTCCATGAGATATTATGTTTTTCCATGAGCTTTTCTTAATTTGGTCCTCCAATTTATAATTAATGAAGTCACGGAAGTTGATCACGGCCTGATCTTAGGCAGGCCTTCCATACGTGGATGTACAGAATGCAAAAACGGTGGGTTCCTGGTTTTGTTATTATTATTTTTTTTTTAAATGTGTTTTTCAAAAATTCAACAGTTAATTTAACAAGACTAAGAATGATTATTTAAAGTACGCTTTAAAAAGGCCATTGGCAATAGAATCCAACAAATCCGATAAGTTCATTATCAAATAATAATAAATAAATAAATAAATGCGACAAGTTCAGAAAGTACGCACATGTAACAAAATTGCAAAAATCTGAAGTTTAATAGAAATATTCACTAAAGATGTGATACTTTTCTATGCGGTGTCACCAAATTTTCATTATATGATAACCGAAAACAACAAAACAACTGCCAAAACAAGTAGATTTGAGAGTCCTTTGGTCCTTTACGCCTGAACCAGGAATCTTCCGGTTGAACTAGAAATTGCTATTATGACGCCTGATCCAGGAATCTTCCGGTTGAACTAGAAATTGTTATTATGACTCCTGATCCAGGAATCTTCCGGTTGAACTAGAAATTGCTATTATGTAACCATCCAAGTGGTTTATATGATTTTGGGGTCCATAGTAAGGTTGTGTGTTTGATGTGTATAGGTTGTGTGTTTGACGCGTATGAACTTAAAAAATGTGTCTGATGCATATGGAACATAAATTGTTGAAGAGAGTGTAGATTGTTCTATTTTTTGTATCTCTTGGCGTCTCAATGGATCAAAGAATTCGCATTTAACCTGAGTGCGAGAACACAATTTATCCTTTTATTGCTTAACAAGAAAAACAAAATACAAAAAAAGTATCTTCCTCTTGCCAAATACTAAATAAGAAGGAAGTTCTTCGGTGGAAAATAATATGCTACAATTGGAAGGAAAAGAAAAGGGTGAAAAACGAAAAGGCATGGATCTTATAGGGAAAAAGAGGTAACTACCATAGGAGAACCTTAGGTCCAAAATTGAGAAACAGTTGAAAGCAAGTTGGGAAACAGACAGGATTTGGAAGCAATGAGTTGGCATGGCAAAGGACATCATCCAACAATTGAGAACGCCGTGCAAACAAGGTCTGACTCATTCACACGTACAAACACATGCACCATTTCCATCTTTGTGATAATTAGTATTATTATTATTATTATTATTATTATTATTATTATGATTTATGGGTGCACATAATTCCATGCCATGCACTCCCATCATTATTATTCAATACATCTTCTTTCCCT